>NW_022597725.1:0-5148 GCF_009176505.1 Sitodiplosis mosellana
GTTAATGTACTCATTCATTTTATTTTGAAATAAATGTATCTTTTCATAAAAAAATCCCTCAAAACTTTTGCATACACCAATAGAAATCTGTATAATCGGAATATATTGACGTACTATCCCTGTGTGTTCACAAAATATACAGTGCGACCTAGATTATCCGTCCTTCTATTAACCGTCATCGTTTTCATGAAATTTTTTTTATTTCACTTTTTCATACGACCATGTCGCGTAAGAAAAGTATTGAGGTCGCACCAGATTTTTAGAACCCTTGACCCGTTTTTTGTCGATTTTTGAACACCAAAAAAGTGAACCCAGGGTTATTTTGATGTCGTGGGGTAGGTGCGTGGTACACTGTATGTTGTACGCTGTACGCAGAAAACATGCTAAAAATTGGTTATGTTTGAAAACGTATAAAAGTTCATCTTACGAATGTAAGACATTTAATTTGTTTCAGTTCAATTTCATGATAAAAAAGCTACTTATTTCTGTATTTCGTATGTTCAATTCTTTCCTTTGACGAAAAAGATGAATTCTTGTAAGATCAGCTTTGTTTTTTCTATTCGGCTTTTGGGAAAGTTGATTCTCTTGCTGAATGGATTGTACACTTAATATCCGTCTTCTTATCATCAGATTATTATAAGTTTCAAAAATTTTTTTCTTTATAAAAATTACATAATATTATCACATGCAAATACATATATATTACATTACTTTCATTTTCATTTTATTCAACACCGTCAATCACGAGATGCATTTGATTTTATCATACCCCAATTGCATTAACAAAAATCCTTACAAAGTCGAGAAAACAGTGAAAGGTTTGTGACATTACACTAGCGCCAACGAATAAATGCAATGACAGATATGGCAGAATTCTCAACTACTTTTCACCATAAACTCTAAGGTGAAAAGAGCTATCAGTTAATCAGTATGAAGAATGGAGGCCTGCTTCAGTATTCTCATTAGAAACTCATGTCTACCAAAAGGAAGAAAGATCAAGTATTGATCAAGTAGTTGCTGCAATAGTAAAAAAATGTTGTGAAATTCAATTGTAAGTTGATGTCAGTGATTTGCGCACTCTGAAGTTCTATATTAGTTCCACTGTTTGGTGAATTTTTTCAACAAAGAAAATGTGTCTGCTGAAGCAGGCCTTATATGAAATTTCCAGTTTTTACACGTAAAAGTCTTTCTGATTAAAAAAAATTTATCTCATTTTTAGTTTTGAAAAATGCTTGTATTTATTGCAACGAAAGAATAAATTATTAAATATAAGATAATTAAGCTCTATGTCGTTGGCCCCACCCCAATTTGGTGCTGGCTGATCGTAAGTATTATCATTTAGTGCTACTTTAGTGCTGTCGATTGGCACCTACCGCGACTTTGGTGCTGCTTCCTGAGCCCAGCACCAAAATTTTCAAAATTGAAACCATGTCATTTTCGTCACTTTGTATGGGAGCCACCCTAACGCTCGACTTTTTTGATTTCAAACCTGGTCTATAATTTACTGCTATTTTGGTGCTGACGATTGACACCTACCATGACTTTGAACTTTTGAAGAAAAGTTTCATACAAAAATCATGTCAAATTTTGCAAGACACATTTTTTTCAACATTTTTTCGTCTGACAAAAATTGACATGTTTTTTACATGAAACTTTTTTTGGGATTTTTTTTTGCACCAAAAGTAATAAGATACTTAATTTCTTATTACTGTAATAAGATGGACTTATTATTATTATTGTAATAAAATAGACTTATTACTTATTACAGTAATAAGTAGGTAATAAAGTAATAAGAATTAAAAATTTTTACTTCTATAATGCGATATTTCTATCCCATATGAATAAAAATATCCCATAGTAATCTCTGCACTATTACTTCAAACCAACTTTATGTTTCGGTTTTATTTTATGGGAGATTGGCGGGCCACGATTATTGTCACCCATTCAATTGAAAAGGTGCAATTTTTTGGTAGTTGATACGAGTTTGACCGAACTACTACACTACCGTGCAAAAGTTTGGAACCACTAGGTATTTTTCATACAAATTGACCATTTTTGGTGGACTCATTAACATATTTCGGAAACACCTGCACTCTTGATATTTTGTTTTACTCATAGTTTCTACAACGTTTCAATAGTAAATCACAGAGGTTTCATCAAAAAATATTCACGTATTTAAAAGATATATCAATTTGAATTTGATCTGTTTTAATCTTCATACAAATTTGATCATTTTTCACACAGTACAAATTCAGATTGCTATATTTTTGAAATTCATGAATATTTTTTGATGAAACCTCTGTGATTTACTATTGAAACGTTGTAGAAACTATGCACAAAATATCAAGAGTGCAGGTGTTTCCGAAATATCTTGATAAATCCACCAAAAATGGTCAATTTGTATGAAAAATACCTAGTGGTTCCAAACTTTTGCACGGTAGTGTACATCCAATGAAGGTTTGAGCGATTCCAATCCAATTTGTGTGTTTTATTTAACAATATCTTTTTGCGTGCTTGTTGAAACACCCTTTGTCGATGCTGTGCGAATGCTTCATGTATATGTGTGACACATTACTAATTTGTTGTGTTTGCATTTTTTCTTGTCGCTAATGTTGCTAATAAGGAAGGATAAAATAGCGAAACTAATGATATATAACACTTGACACTTGACCGTTGCCGAGACGTTTCGACTACATCAGTTTATTCCGTGCGTCGAATAACCCCGTTCTCACCTACTAGGCATTGACCGCTCAACGTGTGTTATGTGTATGACCACTTGAGGCAGGTCGAATGTTGTCGTCAGTATATATTTATAGCCGCGATCATAGTTCGATCCCAGTTGAAGCACTAAATCTGAAATTAGTGGCATTAATATTCAAGACAAGTGCTGTTTTTGCTCAGGATAAATTTTCGAAAGCAGGACGCAACTCGGTACTGTAAGTTGTAGACTCTACGTATTAAAATCGCATCGTCAGTTTACTCATTTGCAGTGTTCTTTTCCAAATTGGGCCGAAATGATTCTCGGTCTTTATGGCTCGGTAGATCGCACAAAATTAGAGTATTTTCCACCATTTATCCGGATCAATAGCCTCCATAGGTAGGTTAGGTTGAAACTCTTTTCCAAAAATTTATCTTTGGATAAATCTTCCACATAATAGAGCCAATTTAACATACCTATGGGGGCTATTGATCCGGATAAATGGTGGAAAATGCTCTAATTTTGTAATAACGACCGAGAATCATTTCGGCCCAATTTGAGAAATTTCGAAAATTTATCCTGGGATGATTCTTCCACATAAGAGAGCCAATTTATCCTACATATGAACGGGTGAGATTGAAAACAAGACATATTTCCACAGCATATTTAAATGAAACACCAAAAAAAGATTTTTTTAAAGTGTAACATCGGCAGACAATTTTTCAAAGTGAAACACCGCGTGTTACATTTCAATAAAATTTGTTTTCCATGATTCACTTTGAAAAACGTTTGCGGCGATGTTTCGTTTCGAAATATTCTTGTGTTGGTGTTGCATTTAATTGATTTTCTTCGCATAATTTGTTTCAATATATTTTTAATTGATGTTACAGTTCGATAAATTGTCGCAATTAGATAATATTATTAAATTTTTGCATATGGAAATATCTCGAAAACGGCTGGGTAAAACGGCAAAATGGACCGTGATGTCACTCCCCAAGGGAGTGTAAACACCTGGCTGGTTTAATGGCCTAGGGTACAAATCCGGTGGAATTCGGGCTGATCCATGGATTCTCAGGATTCGACCTGATTCTAGCACTTCAATTTCTTTCCGTCGTGGTGAAATTCCATACATATCATTATACGACTTTACAGATGCACATAGAAGAGGAAGCACTGGAATCTGGCCAAATCCAGAGAATCCATGGATCAGCTGAAATTTCACCGGCTGGGTGTTTACACTCTCTTTGGGAGTGACATCACGGTCCATTTTGCCGAATTACCCAGCCGTTTTCGAGATATTTCCATGCGTAAATATTTAATAATATTATATTCAATTGCATTGGCCTATATGGAAAACATTCGAGCGCCGAGAACTTATGTTTTTTTTTTCTCGTATTACAAGCTGTTGTGTTACGAACCACAGAGCCGCTCGCTTCGTTTCTCTTGAAAAACATTGCCCATACAAATTTCACAAATTTGACAGAAAATATTCATTGAGTTAGTGTTCAGAAACAAGAGGTGCAAGAGTGCTTCAAAGTTCGCATGCTACCAGCCGTACCCATAGCATCATCTAGTGGCTGTTAAATGAACAGCGCAGCGCGTTTTGACGGCAAATCAACCTTGCTGTTGCCTGTATCGGACAAACAATGCACACCATGGAAGTGCTTAAGAGCGACATTGATGCACATCTTGGCGACATTTATCATGCTATTGCAACAATTGAAAAAGATAACGAAACAAAAGCAACCGTGATAGCAAATTTGATCGAAGCATGCGTGGCACCAACTGCTACCGGTATTCAATCAACAGAATCCAGAGTGACATGTGAAACCGAAGAGAAAATTGACTCACTTGTAAATGAGATTGAATGTCTTCATTTCGAATTTAACAAAATCAACTTATTGCTCACGAAAGATGAGGAAGACATGTTAAAATTAAACAAACAAATCCATGTTCTGACAGCGAAATACGTCCAATTCAAAACCCGAATTAATAACCATTTGTTGGATTGCAGCCGTATTATGAATGCCGATGTAAAGCGGGAAAATCTAGTTGACTCTGACGTTATTCCCTTCATCGCAACCGAAACTTCCAATGGCAAAACGCATTTCATCGAGCCCAAAACAACTGTTGCCAAAACAAATGAATTCTCATGCAATGAGTCATCAGCTGATCGATTCGGCAAACAATACAACAAATACTGTTACTCAAAATTCATCAAAGTACGCCTGGAAAATATCAGCGTCAGCAATATACACACATTCAGGAGTGAGTTCAAGTTAAAATTCATTCATGTCATTGGCAAACACACTGTCAACGAAGTAACGGTATCGCGATTCGACAACAAAAACGGCATTGCCCATAACATTGATGCAATCGTCTCATTCAACGTCCCAGTGAGCCACCAATACTTGAGCGAGTTTGAATTCCCGAACAACTGGCATTTTTTT
>NW_022597726.1:0-5676 GCF_009176505.1 Sitodiplosis mosellana
ATTGGAAAATATCAAATGAATCAAGAAAATGCCATGATCGACTTACCACACTGGGAACGTCGTACCAAATGCATCGCGACCCAAAGCAGTTGTAAAGTAAAGAAAATAGCTCCGGACGAGGATACCTATCTCTATTGAGATAGGAGATGCTAAAGCAGTTACAAGAAAAATTGCGTAGCATAATTTTTTGATTCTTTTGGTCATTTTCTCATAAGTTGCCTTTGATTCCAAATTCTCCGATCCTGTGCCATTTAGAGAAAAAAGAAACCAATTGAAATGATGAGCCAAATTCAACCGGAAAATGTCTCATTATTTTTAAGTGGCATCAGATTTATCTGTTACATCAATTTTAAATCCAGTTTTTTTGCTCTTTTTGAAATTGTGATTTAACCCTAGTCTTGGATTCGAACATTCTTTCGACATAACTAGAAAAAGTTTTTTTGTTCGTACGTTCAAATATAGATCAATCCATATGAATGGCAGCAAATGTGTATTTCGGTTGTTTTCGTTTAGATTGAATCGCCCCCAAAAAATGAACAGCTACGAAAATTGTGTATGGAAAATTCCAGAATTCTATCAGCAAATCAATTATTTGACATTGGACATTTTTCTAGTTGAACTGAAGGTTAAACAGGTGCTTGGACCGAAGAAAAACTGTTGTTCTTTGTCAAAAGTCTGCACTCAATTAGAAAGGAATATGCTATTTAGAATCGAACTGTGCAGTTTTTCCGATTCAAATTGATTTAACAAAAGAGAAATTCAGGCAAATATCTGAATAATTTATTTTCAATATGCTTCAAGCTGTCTGATAATAATTGACCGGCAGTCATTTTTCGATGAAAGTATTCACCTCTAATTTGCAGTGTACATTGCCGACAAATGTCCTTAACACATTAAACTACCGCTCTATTCCAGTGGAGAAGGAGTCGTTGGAGGTAGACCATGGACTTTTCACCATGTGCAGGTGCTTACACGTTCTATTTGCATTTGAGCATTCAATTTGTGGTTACTTGATGACACTCCGCGCGCCGAATAGAAAGTCAGAGCAATCGATTGTTCCAATTGACATGAAGAAAATATGCGAGTAATTGAGGTTTGACCATTTCACTGCATTATTACAATCACAAATCAATTTCATGATGTCAATTCAACTGCTTATTGGAATAAAAATGATTGGATTCAGGTGCTTTTTCGTTGTATGATTCTCAATAGTTATTTCGTCATATTTTGTAATTTTAGACTTTTTTTTTGACTCTATTTTGGAGGCGTAAATTTCTATCAAAAATACACCAAATCGGCAAGTTGAATACATATTCTTAAAGAAAAAGGTTCAAATTTTAATATTCAACTAACAGAAATAACATTTTTTGAGGCATCTTGTTTTTTTATCCTGTGACAAAACTGACGAATTCGCAAGTGTGACGTTATTACTGACGAAATGTGAAACGTTACTGACAATTTTTTCGCGTCTTTACACACGTATGTCTCCACCATATTTTTTTCAGCATAACTGTGATTTATATCTTCACTTTGATTCTTTATTTTTGAACTATTGACTATGACCCGAAAATTACATTGCTATATTCGCTCATTTTTTCGAAAATGCGAAAAAAACTCTAAAAATCATTTCCAAAATTATGTAACGTTACTGACGACTTTAAACATTTATATCTCCGTGATCACAAGTGATAAACAAAAATTTAAAACTTGGAATTATTGGTCTTAGAGCTCTATCATATGCACTAAAGAAACTATGAGTTTTATTTATTTTTTGAAGATATATGAGCAAAAATGTGCGTGCAAACGTAACGTTACTGACGATGGTCGTGACCATATGATTTATGCAGTTTGACAGAATTGGGTTGAAACTGGAAATTTGGCCAGAAATATCTGTACATATCGATATATATATGCACATAGAAAAGAGAATCAGTAGACCCTGCAAATTCTATTGGTGAAACATCAAACTACCAATAGACTGTTTCAAATGTATTGGTAATTTCAGTACAAATGCGGAATTTCGTTTACTAATAATACTACGTAAGTGACTTGCGACTTGCGTTGTGCCGTTTGTACTGAATTTACCAATACATTTGAAACAATCTATTGGTAGTTTGACGTTTCACCAATGGAATTCGCAGGGTCTAATAATTCTCTTTTCTATGTGTGCATTATCAAAACGGTGAGTTCTATATATTATGGTACCCTATTCCTCAAAATTGGTCAGAGATTGTATTTATGCTGCTAATCAGGCCTGAGCTGAGCTGTATTGTATGACTTAGACGCCTACAGCAATATCTTAACGTATTCATGGTGCAAGATTTTCATTGCTAACAGAGATCTAATCTTTGCTAGAAATGAAAATTTGGCACCATCAACAATTTACCGTTTTGGCATTGAATATTTCCGGATGATATTATATTCATTAATCTATCTATTCAATCAATGAAACACAATTGCATTGCATTATTCTTGTTAGTATATCAACACAAAAATTAGACATTTCATCGAATCTGCACTATTTTTACCTTTAAAACGTATTAGAAATTCAATTTTAGTAAGCATCATTTACTGAGAGCCAACAGCAGTCAGATTTGTGACATAACCGAGTTATTACAAGTGAATAAAAGTTAAATCTATTAAAATTAATTAATGTGTTTTTATTTTTAAAAAATACAATTACTCTGTTATGTTTTTTTCTGCATTCTGCGCAGTTAGTAAGTAACTTTGCATTTAACTGAACAACGAAACATCTAAAAACCGAACGTTGCTTGACCTAAAATTTTAATAATCATCAAAATAAAAGTTAACTCACGTTTCTGCATAACATTGTTAAAGTCGTCCATCATTGTAAAACAATCTTCGGCATACACAAACAATACCAGAAATATTGAACTACCCATCAGAACCGACGAAAAAATATACAGAGCATCGGTGTAGTCTTGAAATGTTACGGCTTCAAACAACAAAAATACAATCAAAGAAGTGAGCCGTAAGCAACCGGTAGAGAAAACGAGAATACTTTTAAAATAGGCTCGAATCGAACGATATTTCTGAAATGGTTGTAGCGGTTTAAGTCCAAGCATGGCAAAAGTAACATGAACCGGTTTAAAAAAATGCATTGCTCGCAATTATTCAATGAACGGAGTTGAGATCTTAGAACAGCAAAAAAATACTCTTTTCCGACGATTCGTTTAAGTTTTTTCTTCAAAAATAACGATTTACGATGTGATCTAGAAGGAAATGATCAGAATGATAAGAGTTCGACCGATAAATGCGAGACAACTGGAACTTTTTCACACCAGCACGATGGATTTTTAAATGGCAAAAGGCCAAAAATCATCAAGTTCTTTTATTACGACGTTTCTATTCTTTTCACAATTTTCGAATTAAATCGATGTATTTCGGACCGTTTTGATAGCTTTCCAGTTAAGAATTCGATTTGATCTGATCAAAAGCTTCATCGGCCCGTGCTTTTATACTCACGCTTCAGTCTAATTGTCTAGAAAATTTCAGGCGTTTTTTTACTCTCGCTCAATTGGATTTGCTACATATTCCAAATTATCGAAACAACTGTGATTTTTCTCAGTGCAGCACTCGACGGTTACTACGGCCAAGCAAAAGGGATTCGAATTAAGGATAATCGAATATTTTTTTAATTCATCCAATCAAG
The DNA here is from genome assembly GCF_009176505.1 of Sitodiplosis mosellana. NCBI lineage: Eukaryota > Metazoa > Arthropoda > Insecta > Diptera > Cecidomyiidae > Sitodiplosis > Sitodiplosis mosellana. The sequence goes on from NW_022597726.1 coordinate 3,674, forward strand.
CAACGAAAAAACACCTGAATCCAATCATTTTTCTTCCAATAAGCAGTTGAAATGACATCATGAAATTGATTTGTCATTGAAATAATGCAGTGAAATGGTCAAACCTCAATTGCTCGAATATTTTCTTCATGTCAATTGGAACAATCGATTGCTCTGACTTTCTATTCGGCGTACGGAGTGTCATCAAGTAACCACAAATTGAATGCTCAAATGCAAATAGAACGTGTGTGCACATGGTGAAAAGTCCATGGTCTACCTCCAACGACTCCTTCTCCACTGGAATAGAGCGGTAATTTAATGTGTTAAGGACATTTGTCGAATGTACACTGCAAATTAGAGGTGATTACTTCCATCGAAAAATGACTGCCGGTCAATTATTATCAGACAGCTTGAAGCATATTGAAAATAAATTATTCAGATATTTGCCTGAATTTCTCTTTTGTTAAATCAATTTGAATCGGAAAAACTGCACAGTTCGATTCTAAATTGCATATTCCTTTCTAATTGAGTGCAGACAAATTTGACAAAGAACAACAGTTTTTCTTCGGCCCAAGCACCTGTTTAACCTTCAGTTCAACTAGAAAAATGTCCAATGTCAAATAATTGATTTGCTGATAGAATTCTGGAATTTTCCATACATAATTTTCGTAGCTGTTCATTTTTTGGGGGCGATTCAATCTAAACGAAAACAACCGAAATAGACATTTGCTGCCATTCATATGGATTGATCTATATTTGAACGAACGAACAAAAAAACTTTTTCTAGTTATGTCGAAAGAATGTTCGAATCCAAGACTAGGGTTAAATCACAATTTCTAAAAGAGCAAAAAAACTTGATTTAAAATTGATGTAACAGATAAATCTGATGCCACTTAAAAATATTGAGACATTTTTCGGTTGGATTTTGCCCATCATTTCAATTGGTTTCTTTTTTCTCTAAATGGCACAGGATCGGAGAATTTGGAATCAAAGGCAACTTATGAGAAAATGACCGAAAGAATCAAAAAATTATGCTACGCAATTTTTCTTGTAACTGCTTTAGCATCTCCTATCTCAATAGAGATAGGCATCCTCGCCCGGAGCTATTTTCTTTACTTTACAACTGCTTTGGGTCGCGATGCATTTGGTACGACGTTCCCAGTGTGGTAAGTTGATCATGGCATTTTCTTGCTAGGGGGAAAGATCAATTTTTTCCCTCTGAATAAGCCTCAATATAACAAATAATGATAATTTGTAACGATTCCATGACCTTTTACAAATATTTAACCGATATTTGAATATTTCGCCGATATACCAATATTTCGTACTAGAATTGGTAGAGATATTTAGGTGAAGCGCACTTAAGCTATTGCTCAAGTATCGCGTACTTAAGTACTTATTTATCAGCAAACTTATCATGTCATTTCTAGTGTAATTTATTTCTAGACCAGTACTACGGCAATTAAGTACTATCTTATGTACGCGGCACTTAAACTTTATCAAGTGTCATGAACTAAACATAATTTCGTAGGATAATTCATATGTGATTGTTCATAGCTAGGTTTATAGAAAATAGTAATTAAAAATAAATGTAGATTATGGTTTCTATTAATTTTTTATTTCATGCATAATCAGTTTTCAAAGATTCATTTGATATAAGAAGTAGATACAGGTAGAAGTATAGCGTTAGGTACAGCGCTTTAACCAAAAGTACGTGGCACTTAAACGTGAATTTAAACGAATTCGCTGATGTATTGTTATTTTTCAAAAATAAGCGTTTATCTGCATATTGGCAGATATCGGCGTACATCGGTCTCTATTGTTCTATATTTTTATGTTGAGTTCACATTAAACGTACACGATTCACACGAATATTCAATTTATTTGACCAATTCACACCAATATACCAATGAATAACGATGAATAGCCATAAATAACATAGATAATAGCGTACGACCAATTGATCTTTCCCCCTAGTTTTCTTGATTCATTTGATATTTTCCAATCTAGGTAACTTTGAACTG
>NW_022597727.1:0-1118 GCF_009176505.1 Sitodiplosis mosellana
CCAGCTATTTGAAAATAGCTCAGCTCAATATGCAGCCAAACGGAATGTCTGCATAAACATTAGAAACCATTAATACCTTTCTATGTCTGGTCGTTTTTAAATCAGTATTTCACAAAGGGTGAACATAATGCATACCGGGCAACGCAGTCAACTTCACGTTGGTTGTCACTTGGATACTACTGCAACGCATTGACGTTGCTTGTGTTCGAAAAAAAACCCAATTAAAATGAACTAATAAAACCAAATGAAAATTTATTCCAAATAATTTGAGAGATATATTTTTTGATAAAGTATAATTTCTACTTATATTCAACCAAGTTTTAGAGAAATCATAGTCTTTGTTTTGCTGCAACAAGACTTTGTTGTTTAGTCAGAATGAAAGTAGAAATTAATTGTGAACAATCCATTTCAAAGTCTTATTGCAGCGAAACCAACTCTATGATTTTTTTTAAATTTCACCAAATATAAATAGAAAAGGTACTCTTTCAAGAAATATGTTTTCTAATTTTTTTTGGATCTACTTTTCATTTGGTTTTAGTTAACTTTAATCTGGTTATTTTTCAATCAGAAGCATACGTCAATCGCAACGCAAAGTGGCACAAGCTTGTCCAATTTTTCGCATACACACGCGTATGAACGCAGCGAGTGTATGCAGAAAATGGAACATGCTTGTGCCACTTTGCGTTACGACTGACTGTAGTTGGCCGGGCAACCGCTTTGGCGTGGCGCTGTCAACAATGTTGCCCCATTTATTCACACCTTGGTATTTCAAGCTTCATTCTCTTTCAAGCTTTTCTATCTCTATCTTAAGCCAATCTACGTGTATCTTCTCTCCATTTTAGTTATCTCTCATTCAAAACAAATTTCACTCATGTATGGTTTGTCCTGATGCGGTAAGTATTAATTTTTTCAATTTATTTATTTTTAAATGAAATCAAATCTCTTTTACAACAATACGCATTTAATATTTCATTGCCATCAATCCACATTAATGTAATATGGAAAAACAATGAAATTTTTTTTTTCGTCAAACTCCAAAATTTTTCATTTGAAAACCAAAACTGCATTTAAAGGATTACTCTTGAGGCCGCACGCAATCAAACAGGAAGTATAACAAT
>NW_022597728.1:0-2328 GCF_009176505.1 Sitodiplosis mosellana
GCCAAGAACGCTAAGGAGGCATGGGAGTCGATCACGAAGACATTTGCACGTCAGTGAATGCAAGTGTGTGCGTGAGCAGCACGTTTGTCGCCGTCACACAGCCACTTGACTGTTTCTCTTGTGTCAACTCATTCTTCTCTCATGGACCGCTCAACCGAACACACGTATTCACGAGAATATCGCTATCCGTCTAAATTCAAAACCACGTGTCCTCATTTCATTTACTAATTTCATTCGAATACAATTTATTGGTTTGGCAATTTTGTTATCGAGTTTTATCTTTTGATTTCATTAAAAGAACCATAACTAAGGAAAGAACAAAACGTTGTTGTAAATTCATTTCGCATAAAACATTAATCTATGATTTACCCACATTGGTGAAGTGACCCCGACAAGCGAAAAGAACCGACGAACGAAAAGAACAGTAAATTACAACAACAACGCGATTTTTCAAACCGCATGTTTGCCAATATATCGTTCGACGCGAATGACTAATTACGGTAGTTTTTACCAAAATTCGTGCGCGGGTCATGAGCGAAGCTACGAAATTGTGAAATTAAAAATAATGATCATTTAAACGAAAGGTAATGCAGTCCAGCAGAATACGCAGTGCGAAATTAAATTAGAACGAAAAAAGATTTGAGCGAACGAAACAAAACAAACAATAAATCGAGCCGAAAATGATGGAAATCGAAATTTGTAAAACGAAACAAAAATGCCGTTCGGAGAATGCGCGAAACCATTTGAGTTTGCTGCTCAGAATGGAAAGCCATCCAGAACGAAAAAATTGAGGGAAATCGTCTAACAAAGGTCGAATTAGAAAAGTAGTTTTAGCAAATCATGTGCACCTTGGGCAAAAAAGTAATCGATTCAAAGCAATGAAATTAGGTAAAAGAGCGGAAGAGTGTGCATCACCAAATCAGAGAGAAAAAAGACGAACACAAACGAGTCAAGGGCAAGCAATGTCAAGGGCAAAACGCCGTCGGCAAGTAAAGTCACGGAAGAAAAAATAAATATAACAAAACTATCGAATGAGCGTTAAATGGAACAGTCGCGTATCGAGCGAAAATTTGAGCCAAACGGGACTTGAAACAAAGAAATAAACAATTCACAAGTGTGAACGTCGTAATCACATCAGCCCAACGAAATAATGAGCGTAAATAAAACACAAAAGTCGTATTCATCGAAAATGGCATACAAAAATAAAACAATTGAACGCTAAAAGACACACAACATCGTTCAGGCCGAAGAGATTAGTGCGAAAAGAAAAAAAATGAGCGGCTCTGACACAGAAAGATTTTATGTAGTGCATGCAAAGGCACAATAGCAGCGATGATTATTTACATATCAAAATAAACAAGCGAACTTATTTAGACGAGGGGAAAAACAAAAAACAAAAATCGATTCAAAACAATCACATCGGTCAGCAAATTTAAACAAATAAGAGCATTCATCGGAGAATAAACATAAGAAAAGGCAAAACCAAAATCAAACGGTAAACTTTTTTTTCGGCATGAGTATGAGCGGGCGATTGAGCATGGATCTCATATCGCATAAAAGCAACACACTGCAAAACCAAAGTCAAACGGTAAAGTTTTTTTTTCGGTACGAGCATGAGCGGGCGATTGAGCATGGATCTCATATCGCATAAAAGCAACACACTGCAGTTTTGAAATGGAAAGTCGTCAGCTGAAATTTAAATGAGTCATGATTTATTAAGCCGAAGAGCGAGCGAATAAAAGAAAATAATCACAAGAATCAGAGAAAAGAAAACAAACAGTCAATCAGTTGAAAAAGAAAAAATGCAGAAAGTCGAACAGCGTAGCAAATCATTTTCGGGTGGGAAGTCGATGATGGCCTGTTATCTGTCACCATTTCAATTGAAACAATAAATGCATTTAGTTAGTCTTGTTACGACTATCAAAGCGTCAAGTCGCACTTTCAATTCTCTGCTTCGTTTTACTTCGCCTTACTTGGTTATAAGGTTATGGGCCCTTGCATAGCAGAAAATTAGTGTTGAATTACAAGTACTCGAAATCTGATTACGGTCGTTGCTGTATAAGTTGAAATTCTTTATTGCGGTCGTTGCCGTATATATAAAAAAGGGCTCAAAAAGAATAGTTGAAGCGATTTAGATATATTGAAAAGTTTCGCGTGATTTATTATTTTATTTCGTTTTTTTTCGGTACAAAATTGTATAAATCGAAATGAGTGTACCAAATTTTCCGAAGTTGAAGGGTAGAGAAAACTACCAGACATGGGTGACGTCTGCAAATGCGTACCTCACGGTGAAAGATCTGTTCAAATACACGACGTCAACTTCTAATG
>NW_022597729.1:0-1124 GCF_009176505.1 Sitodiplosis mosellana
ACTACCATTTGTTTCGATCGATGCAAAACCATATGGACGGAGAGCGGTTCTCTTCAGTTGAAGAAATCCAAATTTGGCTCGATGCATTCATAGCCTCAAAAGATGAGGAATTTTTTAAGGCAGGCATCCGTCAATTGCCCATTGTGGCAGAAGGTCATCGCTTCCGATGGACAATATTTTGATTGAAATGTAATTTCATTTTGGTATTCAAATAAATGATTGAAAATTTAAAAAAAATCGACACAATTAATTTCCAGACCCAATATAAAATGCAGACGTGTGCAAGGTCAAAAATTCTAGGGGGGGGGGTAAAATGATTTTGCCAGGGGGGTCTGGAAATCGATTCTATCTAGTGTAAAACATTCAAAATTCCACAATGGGGGTCTAAAATTTTGCCAATGGGTGTCAAAAAACAAGTGAAGACCTAAAAAAAAAAAAAAAAAAAAAGGTCCTCACTTTTGAAAATCGATTATATCTAGTGTCAAATTTTCCAAATCGCTGGGGGAGGGGTCCACATTTTGTAATCCTAGAGGTAAAACCGGAATACCCCCCCTTGCACACGTCTGATAAAATGGCACCTATTTGAGCTTTAAAAAATCAAGTTAGCATGGTCTTATGGGCAGAAGACCAAAAAAATGGACACCTGACCTTGCACAAATCGGCCATCTTCTCAAAAACGGCTGTGACGATTTTTTTCAAAATTGCCTCAAATATAGCCCCAAATTAGAGCTAAAATTTGACATATAGCTTATATCTGGCACAACTCTGTTTTTCGAGATATAGCTATTAGAAGTTGGAAAAAACATGAAAAATCGACAAAAATCAACTAAAACTCATTTTTGTTGCCGTGAATAAGGGCAAAATCATAACCAAAGTGTTTTTGCGTTCATATGAATAAAATTCTTCCGGAACCGACACTGCGCCTTCTTGACAGTTCTCATATAAATGAGTTCTTGCACCAGCAAGAACATGTAATAGAACCGTTGTATACCAATAGTATTAAAAGCTTAAACGTTGGGTATACTGTTATTGACTGTTTTGAATAGTAGTTCTTTCACATAAAAACATAAAAATCTGCTTGCATTACACTGATATCTCTCTTATTCCATTGTTATTTTTTCCAA
>NW_022597730.1:0-2738 GCF_009176505.1 Sitodiplosis mosellana
AGTCCAATGAACTTGAAAGTTTATCGAATATTTTTGCTTCAATTAAAATGAAACACGATTTCTATAGTCCACAGATATTTTATGATTCACTTTCAAGCGAAGAGAATTTATATTGCACTTTCAAAAATCCAGAATATTGTGTTACGGTTATCCATAAGTGGTTCAACTTTAGTCATTTTTATTCCCGACTACTCAATTATTCAAATAATTTTCACTTCACTCCGGGGCGGTGCACTGGAAGAACTACGTCGCTACTACGCGCCTAGATGACAGTTGTTCTTAATGGATAAAGTACAACGAACGTACTCCTCTGTATATGCTGATCACTAAATAACTGTTTCTTTCTTAGCTAATTTTAATGTGTGTTTTTTAAAATATTTTTTTACTAGCAGATTGTAAAATCTATGACAATTACACTCATTTATATTTGCGGTTTGAAATCAACAATAAAACATTTTTATCCTATAATAAGTTCAACATTTAATTTCAATGAACAATTTTCATTACTCCTAAAATGCACACATCCCATCGATACTCAGTCGATTGACGAAATGAAATTTCATCTGTTTCAGTGAAAATTAAAAAAACTTTTGCCAGTGATTGTTTTATCAATTTCATTTTTTATTTAAATTTATTTTTTGATTTTATGAAATCAATGAATTTTCGAATAAATTCTGGAAATGTTTGTTGTTGAGGTTGATATTCTACTCAAAAGTCTACGTGCTCTAAAGTATTATCACTGCTGACTTAGGTTAAGTATTCACTTCGTGAGAGAACTGTCAATGACTGTCAACGAACAGACACACATGTTATAGTGAACAACAATAACAAACAATATTTTCTGATTAAATAAATATATAAACACTTGTTTGAAATTTCTTGAATTTAAGATTTTGCAATTCAGGAGTAACGACAATGATAAACAATGACAATGCTCCAATGTCTAGGTTATGTTTTCAAATTTAATGCAAACGAGTTCTCTGTATTAATTTTATAAAACTTGTTGATAATTTTCGTTTTTGAAAATGTTGATTTTGATTTGAAGGGAAAAGATTATTATAAAACTACGGATTTCATTTATTCACGAGCGTGTATTTCAGGAGTAATATATTTGTTTGATGGCTCTTGGTCTAATATGTTTTGATGTCAATGCAAAAAAGTGCTATGGAGCGAACAAAAATGTGCTCAGATAATCAAGGGGCGATTCACGAGCGCTTTCGAGTTCAAGTTTTTGCGAGTTTTTGAGTTTCATATTTAAAATGTAAAATGGAATTAAGAAATTACAAAGTGTGAATAAATGGGGCAACATTGTTGACAGCGCCACGTCAAAGCGGTTGCCCGGTCAACCACAGTCAGTCGTAACGCAAAGTGGCACAAGCATGTCCCATTTTCTGCATCTAATCGTCGCGTTAATACGCGTGTGTATGCGAAAAATGGTACAAGCTTGTGTCACTTTGCGTTGCGAGTGACGTAGGCTTCTGATTGAAAAATAAACAAATTAAAGTTTACTTATTTGGCTAAATGTAAGTAGAAAAGGTACTCTTTCAAGAAATATTTTTTTCCAATTTTTGTTGGAACTATTTTTCATTTGGTTAACATTAGTTTGTTTATTTTTCAATCACAAGCATACTTCAATGGGTTTCAGTAGTAACCAACGTGAAGTTGGCTGCGTTGCCCGGTATGCATTATGTTCACCCTTTGGGAAATTATTTTACATTCTGCAGTTGATTTGCTTGTGTACATCCTTTCGTTAATATTTTTAAATCAGCTGTGAATGCTTACAAAATCATATTCATGTGTTTTTTTTTCAAGTAAAATTCAACTTTTCGGGCATTATTCGGTTTGCCCGAGTTTTGCGAGTGCGAGCGTTCGTGAATCTCCTCATGAGGATAATAAATGTTTTATTGTTGATTTCAAACCGCAAATATAAATGAGTGTAATTGTCATAGATTTTACAATCTGCTAGTAACCCAATGAGCCAAACACGTGCAATTATTGTGCATAGTAGATTTATTCCCAAATCGTGCACAATTCTTACACATATTGTGCCCAGAAACAAAATTTTATCTAAATTGGTCCAAAAATTGCACAGTTTTTGCACTTTTAGTGCTACATTTAGCATTACATTGAAATATGCACAAAATTCAAACATTTAGCATTACATGTGTTCATTGGGAAAAAAATCATATCTTCAGTGCAAAAGCATTCATTACTCTCCCTAACGCAAACGCCATCTATTCGGTGCGAACATGAAAACAAACAAAGTGACTCCAGCTGCCAACCGATATATGAATCGGTGGAAATGAAGGCAGTGTATAAAAAATATGTCGAACAAAACGAACCACAGCGTTTCCTCTATATAGAGATTTTGGTGTATTCTAACTCTGTATGGATCAATTTGTTTGTTTTAATGTTCAAACTGAACAGATGGCGCTCGCGTTAGGTAGGACAATAAATGCTTTTGCACTAGCCGTATGAAAAAAATATTTAAAAAAACACACATTAAAATTAGCTAATAAAACAACAATTTTGTTGTAATCGAAAATTTGTGTACTCAGTGCGTATCACCTCGACTAAAGTACTACGTGACAGCAGTCACAATCGAGTGACAGGCGCGTAGTTTTGGTTACCGTGCGCAGCTATGCTTCACTCGGTCCAGAAAAATCATTTGCACTAGAATTTTCCATTTTCAACAGTGACACCGTTAACTTAGGCACTGTTTTCAAGCACTAGTTTTT
>NW_022597731.1:0-33051 GCF_009176505.1 Sitodiplosis mosellana
AAAATTTAAAAAAATCGACAAAACTAATTCCCAGACCCAATACAATGCACATAGAAAATAAAGCCGATAATATTGATAGGTTCACCTGGAAATTGGAAACATCTATATAAAGTACAGATTAACCGTAGCACTAAGAATCTGTCCCAGTTTTTCTAAGGCGTCTCCACACGTATTAAGTTTGTATTATGAATGTTAAGTTGCGTGAAATGCTCTTCAATGTACAGATTTGCATTTTGTCGTAACACATGAATATTGTAACGAAGAGCCAAAGTAATGCTATTACAATTGTAATGCCAAAATTAAGCATTACCGATGATGTGTTACAATTGTAATGCCAGTCATTTGGCATTACCGGTAATAGCTATTACAATTATAATAACATTACAGGAAATTTTTGTTATCGTAATGCTACTACCTATTACATTTTTAACCCTCAACTGCATGAATTTTTCCTAGGACTGGGAGTACTGGTATTTGGTTGATTTTTGGCCATAGATAACGAAAAAAATATTCATAATCCTAGATTTCCCATGGTTTAGTCAGGAAATGCGATAGAAATAAGTCAGAGAACAATGAAATCCATTGTTTAAAAGTGTCAAAAATATATCTAATTTGGAAACCGAATAATTTATTTTGTCAAATTTTCGTTTTCGTGCACATTTTTGTTTATAACTCACCAATCGTACGACATAAACAAATGACGCCAAAGACAAAAATAAAGAAAAAACATTGACAAATAAAAATTCCCCTTGAAGCAATGTCATCCGCCGTACGATTCACATTATACAGGTGTTTCAATGATGCCCGCCAAAAGGCGGGCTTATGCAGTTGAGGGTTAATGCCGGTAAATCTGTACTTAAATGTAAAAACAATACAAGTGGAGGATGATACACGAAATTTATCTGTACTTTCTGCATAAATTTTCCAGGTATCACTTCATATTAATCAGCGTTGACAAAATTTTAAATATTCCAATGCAAATTAACACTATCTGTCATTTTGGGCGGTAAAATAAACTCATCGCCGGGAAAATATATGGAGTTTTAGATGGAATTTTTGAAATTATGGCAACAGTGAAGTTTGCGCATTATCCAGTCTGGTGTGATAGTATGATAAACCTTAAAGTTTCAGAATGACAAGGATTTTAATAAAAAAAAATCAAACGCATAGTTGCTCCATATGTCGAATAGAATCTAGTAAATGTTCATTTTTTATACCTTTCTGTCGAATGGTGCAGCCTTCAAGTGCAATATATTGAAACCAACCGCCAAATAATTTCTAACATTCAGAAAGAACAGAAGACAACAAACACAACAACATACACATTGTGCAGAAAAAAAAACAAGCGAAAAAACTACTGACACATAATTGAAAAAAAAATTTCAATAGCCGTGGGCAATTATAAAATCTACTGAATTCAGTCAAGCGTATGAAATTACTTTATGTTGCTCTATGAAAAATTTAGTTTTGTTGTTGTTTCTTCGTTGTTCAAATGTTAGTTTTGGCGCTTGGTGTGAGCGGCTGCGCGTGTATGAGAGTGCGATGTAAGTGCTTAAAATGCTATGCATTTTTAATTGTGCACTATTCGATTTTCTTTTGTATGTCAGTGAATAGTAGTGAATTGCGTGAACACGGTTTACGCACGAATGCGACTTTCGAAACCATACCTAACTGTTTCGTTGCAAATACAAAAATAAACAAACGCAACAACAACAATAACAACAACAACATCAACAAACACAAAAGGCCGAAAACCGCTAATATGTTCAAAGTTGAGCGAGAGACAAACTCATTTCAGAAGATATTTGAATCGCCACGTTAGCAACAAAAAAGAAGGAGAAAAATCATCACTGAAAACCAAAGCATAGCACAGCTAGTTACCGTTTCATCCATTATTTCTGCTTGAATAAACTGTGGATGGAACGTATCGCATTTCGCGCAGAATGCGCTACATTGATTCAGATTTGAAAACGAAAACGAGACGAGATCAAATGACGTCAAGGCAAAGCACCGAATATGGGAAAAAAGAGATAATATTAATGGCAATGAAACAATTGTTTCGGAAAGCAAACCGTCTTATTACCTTTCACCTTGAGTCGTGACTTGACGGTAATGTTACTGTTACTTGAATTTACGCTGCATCTTTATTTGCTGGTTAAGATTGAGTACATCTCATTTGTTTAGCTGATGTTTTTTTTCATAAGGCAGTTAGCATTTCCAATTGTAGTGCGTTTGCTATGCGTTTACATTAGCAAACCAAGGAATGCCATCAAATCAAGATTTCACATGCAATACTCACTCTAACAGCGCACTTTACACTATATTTACAAACTGTTTGTATGATCGATAAATGGGCATGTGTATTGTGGATACACGCTCGCACACACACATACTCCAACGAAACATAATTAACGAACAAAAAAAAGCAAACTCACAAATGGTACGTATGTTCCGAATTATATTCTTATTTTTCAGTTATTCTTGTGTTCCTTTCTGGTTTTTCCCTTTCACTTTTTGTACTGGTTTTGCTCTCACGCAATGACGATGAATGAATCATGGTTTAGAACCAATGGAATTGAAGTCGAAAGAACAGCTGAGATTTTTGCAAAGTATTGGCGGTATCAAATTTTGTCCCTCTCGCACTAACTGCTCTCTAACCTCGTTCACGTACTAAATGTCTCTAGTTGGAACGAATACAATGTATATCATCGCCAAAATCTCTATCATACTTTGAAAATTTACACCTAGAGAACTCCGAAATTGTTTTACACTGTTGTGCAAACACGTGGAGTTACCTTTGCTTCAGATTTTTGGTAAAATGGATTTTTTTTTTCGTAAAAAAACCAAAATTAAGATATCTTAAACCAAAATTTATTTTATTCCATACACATTTTGTCTGAAAAAAAAATTGTTCAAGATATAAATTTTCGATTATTTTTTCAAAAAAAATCCATTGCACCAAAAATCTGAACCATTCTTCCCTGTGTATAGTAAAATGAGAGAGAGTATAGCAAAATTATCAGCCGTTTCGAAGTTAGATTTTGGACAATCGCCGATCTTTCGTACTCTTGGAGAACCCCTCCTCTGTGAACTGGAGAAAGTTTAATTTGTACCAATCGCCATCATTTGAGCCCAACTAACGAATCCAGGTGGAAATTTGCGAAAAAATATTCTGAAACACCCATATATTGCAACACCCATATGTTTAGATACGATTTTTTAGCACAACATGAAATGTAGAGCTACTAATCTGCTTTTTTTCTTAATACTTTTTGGGAGATGAAACAAATTATGGTGAATTTGAATTTTTTGCCCATATTTTTTATGTAATTTAAAACAGTGGCAGTAACGACAAATAAGTACATCTCAAAGCGCCAATCAAATTTTTATGATCAAATGTTTTTTTAAATTACATAAATTTTTCGTATAGTATTTTCTGAGTCTTGAACAGAATTAAAGTGACTTTCGATTCTATGCTCATATTATTTATTTTATTTAAACCAAAGGCAGTATATTTGATATTTCAAAAAAGAAATAAAACCAAGATCTTGTAATTCATTTTTAAAATAACTGAGAATTTTTTTCTGTACTTTGTTGCAAATAAATATATTACTTCAAAATTACTTTTATGAAATACATTTCATCTAGTGCGCCAAAAAAAAAGTTTGTTGTGAAACAACAAAATAGATTAAGTAACTAAAAACTCAAGAACGCAGACCGGAGCGAAGCGACGCTCTGCGGTCTTGTTTATTCTACAGAATTCAACTATGAGGTGTACAATGTATATTTTTGATTCATTGATCAACATAACGTCAATTTATCAAGCTGCATCACAAGGCTATGGTGAATATTTAATACAAGCCCAAGAAGGGGTAATACCAAAAAAACGAAATAAACAATACCATGAATCGCTCAATTTTTTTTTATACATATAGAATTTCCGATTGGAAAGATTTTGATATCACTTTTTACAACTTGTAATTTGCAAAATTACATTGCATATCTATTAGCGAGACGTAAAAGGACGTAAGTTTGTTCAACTTCCTAAGAATGTATGTTTAGTTGAAACTAATAGTGTAATAAGAATGTATTTTTATTTTTCGTGTTTCATTATGTTTTTTTTTTACAAAAACAGAGCCTACTTCAGATAGGGCGCAGGTGGTACAGATTCGTTGTTGAAGCACCAACACTACGGGGAATTTAATAAAACACATTGCTACAGCAGGTCTCCTCTGCATTTTTTGATATTTGAAATCGCCGTTTTTTTCTATTTTCATAAATAAAAGGCAAACAACATATTTTATCCAACGCGCTCACACAGGCACTGTTTATAATAAAACTATTTGAATGAGAGCCTTTATATTTGGTTATTTATTGTGATAAAGATATCGAATATCATTTCCATTTTGAATAAGGCAGCCAGCTTACTTTTTGTTTAGAGCGGACATCTTAATTCGAAATACACACTTTTAGCCCTTTGAAAAACAATTATTTCTATAGAAGCTGTGCTATCATTGTCGGCCATTGAACCGGTAAAATTGCATCGCCAATGCCATTTCGTCCCCAGTTTGTCGTTGAATGCTACCAAAACATTCATCTGCCTTGAAAAGGAAAACAAATGAAAGATAGAGTAATAAAAATGCAGTGAATGTTGGTGCGAATTGCATAATTAACGATTGATCTCGGTTTTGTAGCCGCTCTCTGACTAAACCGCAAACATGCCTATGCTATCCGTACGTGGCATCTATCGAAAAATAAAAGGAAAAGAAAAAAGTAAACAATTTGATTAAAATGATCACAAATTCAATTAACCGTTTCCTTATTTGTGAGTTGTTTTGATGCAAAAACGAAAAAAACACAAAACATCGACTGGAAAATATAATCTAAATGTCCAATATGAATAAATGCCCATAGCACCATGTTTATTACCTGTTTTATTCACCACCAAAGTAAATTGCGTAAACTCTGAACAATTATCCATCGGATGCACACTTAATTACCAATCCACAATGAAAACTCAATACCATGCATTGCACGAAATCATTATTGATAGCTTCATTTTGACCGTTGTTTGATGTGTGACGAATACTCTTTCTCTCGTTCTCCTTGTCTCTCTCTCTCCTTATCTATCCATCTCTTTAACCACTTTTTGTGGATACTTTTGCATTCGTTTCGTGCCGGATAAAATGTTAATAGAATGAAGCGTACTGCGATAAAAGCCTATATAAACAATGTTATTATATTTTACGATATTTGACTCGATGTCAATGACGATGTGGCAGCGCCACCTATAGAGATTCCTTATTAAAATAAGTGGAACTATTGAGTGCATGCACCATATCGCACGTAAATTTTCAATATGGCAGCGCCCATCGAATTGAAAAGTTAACCGATTTCGTAGTCACAAATTATCGCTGTACGGAATGAAGTGTAATATTACGCTGAGAAGCACCATAGAAAATTGACCATAAAATCTAATAAGGGGACAAAATGGTTTTAATAGTAGTATAAACAGTTACGTATTACTGAAATTTGCTACTGCTTTTATTGGTGGAAACAATTGAAAATAGAAAAATGCGTCATAATTGCTATTGTTTAACAGAGGCCACGAGAGAAAAGTGTATACTGTTTTATGCGTCCATTTTCTTCAAACCACGACATAAATTGAATTCAGAATGGCAAACATTACTTTCCGGACTTCAAGCTAATTTTTTGTATCAAATTCAACATTGACATTCAGCTAAAATGATGCCACACAAATGTCCCTCGTGTACATAGTTTCGTATCGGATGTGATCAGTGATGATTTTGTTGTGAAATGAGAAAAAATAACAGCCACAGATTATTTCTACGGTATTTTTCATGTGCATTCTATTTAGTAATTCAGATTGAATTGAGCTGAATCATTTTTGTAGCAGCGATAGCGGTCATCGGCATTTTGACCGTTTGGACGGACATTATCACTTGATCGCGTGATGTAGAAAGTAACCATTCGAATGGGTCACACAAGTTTGATTTGATGTTCAAAATTTACATTGTAGGAATTCATTTTTTGTCACATTTTTTTTATTGACATTTGATTGATTTTGATTTGACAAATGTTGTAATCAGATTTAATGCACTAAAAAATTACGTCGTAGATCCAATGTGTTTCTTGCGTCTATCATTTGATTTCAATAGTCAAATCGCACGAACGGAATAAAAGCTAATTTGTCGGATTCTTTCAATGTTTTCATGGTGTTTTTCATTCAAAACTATGTTTTTCATCAATTTTGAACATGTTTTTTGTTTTCGTACATGAGTTTTGAATAGATATGATGAATGTGTGGGAGACAAGAGAATTTGAATAATGATGATCGCACAAGTGAATATCTAAACAGACAATTGCAAGTGAACAAACATCCTCCACGCAATGCACGTTGTCGTCTACACATTGGTTTCTCTCTGCTTTTTTCCTTTGTTTTTATATCGACAATAAAGAAAAAAAAACTAAAAAAAGAGAATAAAATAAAAATAAATTAATTGATCATGGTTTGCTGCTCCCTAGCCCGACAATCGATTACCAATTTTCACTTTTTTATTTTTCCCCACAAATTAAATGACTTTTTGAGTTCAGATAACTTCATCACTCTTGCTATTCTTCTCATTCTTTTGATTAAAATAAGCCAAAAAATATGATCGTGCATTTTGAAAAATAAGAACTCGATTTGCCTTCATGGGAACATAATTATATGAACACGACTAAAAAAATATTCAATATTAAAAAATAATAATGAATGGTCTGATATCAATTCGAAACAAGAGAGTAAGGACGACATCGAAACAAGCAGCACGTCAATCAAAACAGAACAAGCAGAAAACATTATTAGCCACACTGCTATCAATTAATAATCAGTGCATGAGTGATGCTTTAATAAAGAAATTAATCTATTTCTTTAATTGAACATTGCGTGCATTGAATTGAAAAAAAAAACATTGAACAACCAATAAATCGTGTATTTTTTGTGTTATCTCTCTTTCATCGACGATGATCTATGCTAAGTGCGAAATATATCATCACATTTACAGTAAATATCTTTTCAAACTTATCATTTCAACGCCGCACATAGTGCTTTTGTCTTCGTTAAGTGTTTTTTTTTTCATTTCGTTGGTAATAAAAAACGCCAATTTTCTGGTGGCACCGTATATTTCGTTCGATTAATGTATTTTGCTCGAGTTTATTGAAAATTAATGAAATGTATGAAAAGCACACTGGCAAAGAAAGGGAAACATGTGGTGAAACGGGCGGAGAAAAGAAAAGAAAAGTAAAACGAATACCGAGGTACCGACATACATTTAGACAGACACATTGCTTGTGCTCATTGGAAAATCTGGGTTAAAATGGCAGATACTCATTGCAGAGAGAAAAAAACACTGAATAAACGATTTTTTTGTATTGAGCAAATAACGTGAACACTTTCGAAAAACAGATTGACGAAAACAAAAAGTTAAATAAAATTATAATCAAAACCAATATATTGCAATTGTTAGGTAAGTGTAAGTCAGACCGGTCGACGACTATGTGCCAATCCGAAAAAATTATAGAACCACGAAAGTAAACGAATATATTTAAATGTTAAAAATCAATCGCAATGGATTTGGCTGACAAAAAACTACTTTTCTTCTCTTTTTCTTCTTTTCTTCTGTATTCCTCTCGTCCCTGGAACTCAATATCAATTTCTATTTCATGGCTTTTTCAATTTCGGCAATTTATAACCCGAATTATTTATATAGGTATATAAAATGCACTTTTTCGACCAATTTTCGATTTAGACAAGACTGAACAAATAATCGTGCCGAATGTGTTTGAACGTTGCAACAGAACGTGAGTGAGTCGCCGGGCATTTCGGGAGGCTTTGTTTGAACAACAAGTCGAATACAATCGAAATATAAGCAAACATATTATTGTAGAATCTTAGATAGATTTAGACCAATCAATAGGATACTTAGATCCTACACTCCCCCTTTCTTTTTTTTGTTTTTACAAATTTTTGATTTTGTCAATACATAATTCATATTCTTCATTAATTTCACTTAAATCTAAGTCTCCATTGATTTCGATGATTTCGATGATTTCGATTTTACTGGCGTCGTTGTCGCGGATCAACATGATTCATGCAAATTATGAAGTTCTTTGACCGTTTGAATGCTGATATTTTTATTAGCACTACATGAAATGTAGAGCTACTAATTTTTTATTTAATTTAAAACAGTGGCAGTAACGACAAATAAGTGCATAATATCTCAAAGCGCCAATCAAATTTTTACTATCAAATGTTTTTTTAAATTACATAAATTTTTCGTATAGTATTTTCTGAGTCTTGAACAGAATTAAAGTGACTTTCGATTCTATGCTCATATTATTTATTTTATTTAAACCAAAGGCAGTATATTTGATATTTCAAAAAAAAATAATAAAACCAAGATCTTATAATTCATTTTGCAAATAAATATATTACTTCAAAGTTACTTTAATGAAATACATTTCATGTAGTGCGCCAAAAAATAGTTTGTTGTGAAACAACAAAATAGATTAAGTAACTAAAAACTCAAGAACGGTCTGCGGTCTTGTTTTCTTCTGTTCTTCTTTGTTGATTAATTTTCTCGAAAGCCTTTTCAGGTGATGTTCGCAGGTAGATAATAACATCTGGTATTGCTCGTAGATTTTTTTTTCGATGAACTCAAACCAAGCACCTAGAACTTCGACAGATGTTTGATCGATCAGGCGATTTTTTGCATTCTTTTTACAAAACAATGTGTTGCACTCAAAATCGATCTTTAGACTAATCTATATTTCGCCGTTAGAGATATGAGGCTGTGAGAATGAAAATGGCAATACAGGAATAAACATTCTGAAGCGCATCAAGAAAAAAAAATTCGCAAAAGTGAAGCATGAGTTCTGAATACGCAAAAGTGAACCATGAACCTCCTATGCTGCCCATGTAAATTCATGTTTCACTTTTGCATATTCAGAACTCATGATTCATTTTTGCGAATTTTTTTTCTTGATGTGTTTCGGAATGTTTATTCCTGTATTGCCATTTTCATTCTCACAGCCTCATATAGTCTTGTCGGAATACAGTTTCAGCATCGTAAGAGTCACATACGATTGGAAAGCAAGTCCATTTTTGTTCGGGTCTTCGTAACACGCTTTAAGAAGGTTGGGACCGTTCAGATTTTGCCATTCCTGAACTGGTTCTTCAAATACTTCGAAAAAATTCGATTTGGCTAAATATTGGATCATAGTGGATTAACCTGACCCAATGTTTCCTTCGACGGAAATTTTTAGTTGACTCTCTGCATTGTATCTACGCATTGCGTAGATGCGGCCCCACGGTTTCATTATCGGCTGAAGTTGATGTTTTGTTCGGTCCTTCATGCGCTTCGACTTTTTCGACATTGTAGCGATCTTTTCCATTCACCGACGTAACTTTTTTGGGTCCATAGTATTTTTCTTCAACTTGCCGCTTTTGTTATCCATCAAATGGCATTGCTTACAGAACGGTTACCTGTACAAACATGACGTTGCAAATCGCGATGTCCACTTTTTATTTACTAAATGGGCTTTAGATTATTTAAAGGCAGACCAGAGCAGCAGGTAGACTCTGCCATCAGTAGTGCATCTAATGCTGCGCTGCTTTGTTCAAAGGTTTCAATATAACCATCACAACCAGTTTTGGAGCTTTTGCTGTTGCGATTACATTTCGCATATTGCCCTTTTGACACTCATACGTTAAACACAACGATTGCTATTTTAAAACACTTTATTAAATTCGTTCAATGAACTTTCCATTAAAAATTTAATACTCGTTCAGTGCAACAAAGGCAGCAACCACATGACGGCACACGATACTTGTTGTCGCCTTTTTCACTCCGTAAATATTTGATGATGTTTTTGCATCCACAAAATATGAGAAACGATTACAATGTTTATTTGTGTAAATAAAGTTGAATGGTTATGTGTTGAATGGATCCTTGTTTTGATTGAATAAATGCGGATCTAGGCAGAAATCATAAAGAACTAGTGCACAAATGTGATACGTCTATTGCGTCAGCGCTCATTCCATTGAAGCATTTGCAATGAAATTTCTAGGTCACATATGCTTTCCATTCAATAATTTTTCTCTCTCTCTCTCTTTCTCTCTCTCTCTTTTGTTGAATATTTGCTTCACTTTGCTCAGATGATTGAAATTTGGGGGAACACGTGTCTCTACATTGTGTGCAGAACGTACTCCTGTTGTTCATAGATCTCAATTCATTACATATTTCAATAAAAAAGCAATTGAGTAAAATCTTTCGCAATTATATAATAAATGATAAACAAAACTATGGAAACAACAGTTCTCGATATTAAATTGATTGTATAGCCTAGTTTACATTTTTGATACAAGAAAAAAATCTGGTCACCAAAAGTCTGCACGTTTTTCATTCATCTTTTGTCAATGATTAAACACAACATCTTGTTCAAATAAGTATAGCAGCCATAACAGAGTGAGCCAGAATCAATTGTATTGTGGCTTTATTTCATGAAAATCATTATAAGGCGTATTTATAAGTAGATCATCGATACATGTTTTTTTGAATAGATTATTGTTCATAAAAACTATGGATACTTATGGATCAAAGTTTTGAACAGGCCGTCGGTTTAATAATAGCTAAATAAATATTATATATTAAATATATACTTCATTGGAAAGATCTCAAAAAGTAGATGTCATTTTTGGTACAAAACATCAAAATCGGCCGGCATTTGGCCAAGATATGGCCGTTTGAAAATTTTGGTTCAGAACTTTGATCCTGTTCAAAACTTTGATTTTGGCTCACACAGCTAAAAAGCCAGAAAATGATCATAGGCGGGCCAAATGTTATCTTCCAAATCTTCCATTCGGTAAGAATATCCAATACTAATTTTGAACTGCCAAATGTGCGAAAAATGTAGAAATAATATATTTTATAGGGGTATCCATAATTATGGCCTGTAGTGAATATTTTTATATGAATAGTTTGTACTATATAGTTCACCTTAGTTTACTTTACAGTATACTATATAGCTATCCCTTTTCCGCTCATTCATCATCGACGTTTTTCCGCGCAACTTTTCTATATTACATTTTCGATCCAAACTACTCATATATATATTGGTATGCTTTCTATTGCAGACTCCGACAGACGCACAATACATATTACCTCTTTTTGTCATCTTGAGTATTATTTATTTCACCGATACGAAGTTAGTAATTATTATTAAATCTGTTTTTTTAATTCTCTTTTCAGGTAAGAGACAATTTTTGGTCAGCTGTTGTGAATTTTGTATGAGGTATGGACTGAATTTCATTTCCAATGATATTATTGTGGAAACAATGAGTTCAAATGTGACTTAAATAGAGATAAAGAATGCTGAATGCAATCAAACGTTCGTTCCCGACGATGAATACTTAACCGAATGTTAATAGCTATTCAGTATAGTTGATTTATTAAGCCCGTGATTTTTTAATCGTCCATTGAAACGAATTCGTGTGATGCAAAAATCAAAGAATGATTCGATAATAGGAGAAAAGTATTGGTTTCCTTTCATTCCATAAGTATAATGTTCTAATTGGATATACTGACCCTTTTTAAGTCTCATTTGAAACGCACTTTTCATTTGGAGCATAGATTCTGACACCGAAAATTTCAGATAGGGTCAGATAAAAAATTCATGATGGGATCAAAAAAATAATTGTAGGGTTTTCGAAAAAAAAGGAAGACCAAAAGAAAGGTTTCCGCTTTGAAAAAATCAATGAGGTGTTGAACAAAAAAATCAATTCTATGTAGTGTACAATTTTGCTTTCAGAACAAAAGTGAAGACCTAAAAAAATGGGACCAAAACATTTCGTTAGGGGTCAAAAAATGCCAGCAGGGGTCAGGATCAACGAGATCAGACTATGTCAGAATTTATGATTTAGAGCACATTTAAAACGTATCCAAAGAAAATGTAGACATTCTACCCTAAGTGAAAAGACTGTTGAATGAACATTTATTTCCCACCTACACGCAAACGTACCAACAAGCCTAAATGCACATGCACACCAAGCCTGATTTTTTATTTCTTGTAGAGCTTAATAAACCCGTTTTTTTTCTTTTTGCATTTGCTGCGCTCTGTTTTAAGTCCCACAAATGAAATATTTTCTTTACCTTATTTATATATCGTATGAAATATATTTCAATGTTCAATTTGACTAAAGAAATGTGTTTTCTGTTAAGTTTTGCAAGGAAACCTAATGCCAAAATGAGTGTTAGTGAAGAATGTCAAATACACATTGAGAAGTTGGTGATATAAGAAAGCTCATGTTGTGATTCCGGCCATAGCTTGATATAGAAAAACGTAAGCTCAAACGAAAATAAAGTACAATAAAAATATGTTGAAAAAGAAACTGGTAGAAATGCGATTAAACAAGAGAAACCACAACAAAAGTACCAGTAATCCCAGAGTTAGAGAATGTGCACGTGAGCCGCATAACACACATTGAAAAAAGTTATCCACGTTCAATGTCAAAGTGAAAAAAATCTAATTTTACACAGCAAACGTTGAGCCCGAACAATATGATTTTGCATGTGCACGGTTTCTTTACACAAACGGCCACATACTGTTGACACAAAATCGACCATTCGTCAAATAAAGAAAGCTAATAATCAAATCGAGAAAAACAAATTAACAAACAAATGATTTCAAAGAAAAAAATTATTAAGGCGCCTAAATTGGTGACCATTTGTTGCGGAAAAAGAAAACTATTTTCTTTCCAATCTTTGATGGGATTCATTTTAACAGAACTTACCTCTTCGGATATGCAATGAGAAGCAAAAAGTGTAATTGGAGCTCAAACAATCGAAACAGATGTCATGTTGATTGATTTAAATTGAAATGTCATAATCTTTTCCTTGCTGTTGCCCGAAAAATATCTTCACGCAGAATTTGTTTTTAATTTTCGTTCATTGTTGCAAGTTTGGTCCAAGTTCGTAGCAGCAAATAAGTTTGAAATTTTACACACATAAATTTGTTCATTTCAAGTTGAGTACAACAAAAAACAAAAACAAAACATTATGGAAAAACTAACAACAAAGCGTCCATTAAATAAATGACTTGAAATTACCTTTGTGAACTGTATTTTTTCAAGAAATTAACTTTGGGACGCAGACGAAACGGTATTTTGAGCATCACATCGAAGAATTTAACAACATTTCGCAATCTATAATGTCGATTTGTTTTCAGTTTGTTGGATTGCATTCACACGGCAATTATTATAATTATGGCTCATCGTGAAATTGATTTGCATAATTTGATTAAGATATCACATTGGAAAGCAAACAAAAGAAGTAGCGCTGGCGTTTTGCGCGCCTGAACAATCATGAAATCATTAGGCCATAAACATTTCCACAAAAAGTCAATTTTATGATCGATTGAACGATAGCAAAATTCATAACAATGTACAGTACGCCCCCGCAAATTAGAAAAGAAATGTCCCGCGACCATTTCCAATTTGCGGAGTTTTCTAATTTCTGAGGTTTTTTCAATTTCATCCACAAACGGTGTATCAAATGAAAAACTGATAGGGGGAATGATTTGCTTAATTGAAAACGATATATTGAACACTGTTCAATCAAGTATTGTATGTAAATACATGCTTATAAGCAGTTATTTTAGTGATTGTAAATATATAGTAAGTCTGTTAGTTTATTTTACTGGATAAACTACTCCTCGGAACAAACCGAAATAAATGATGACCGGCTGTTCTTATTATATCATACGATAGTAACCAGAAAACGTTAGCATTCTATATACAATTTTGTATATGCAAATTCTCTGATGGACCAAATCGGTTTCGATTTGTTAATGATTGATGATTGACGCAGACAATATGGAACAGATTACTTCGTTACTTAATTTTTAACTTCATGGTAAACGTCGAAAATCCCAGCTGATCTGCTAATATAGTTATTCAACGAAATGGAAAAGACTTTCATTACGTTTTTTCATTAGAAATGAAGTAAATTTCGCTTTGTCTTGAATGAAATGATTCGGAAACCCCATGAATTAGAAATGAACCCCGGAAATTGGAAATTTTCCATACAAATTTTCAAACCTGAAATTCATTTCTAATTTCTGAGGTTTTCTAATTTTCGGGTTTCTAATTTGCGGGAGTCCACTGTATGTGCTTAATAGCAAAGAGATTTAAACGATGTGATTTGATGAAGTTGAGCTTGGCTTATATATGTATATAAATATATCGCATTCAATCTGATGATTGAATTGATTCGCATAATTTTTTTCTATACTATTTTTATGTATTTTGCACTAGTAGTTTTCTCCAAAGAGTTATTAAAAATAAACCCCAGTAAAACAAAGCAACAATAGTATGCAGTCGTGCTGTGATGGCATGTCTGAGTTCTTTTTTAAGTATCACCAAATATCCAAAAGAAGAGAGTGGACGAAAAATGGAACAAACGCTGCTACATACAGCTAAGACGTTATCGGTTGGTTATGCATAGGCATTTCTATTTGCATTGTAATTCATATCAATTATTGCATGGGCAGTTGAATAGCATCGCATTTACTATTATATGTCACTGTTTCATATATGATTAAGCTGTCATATGACCAATGGCTGTGTATTTTTTTCTGCTGAGTCGAAAACTATTTTAAGATACATGCATACTTTTTATGTTTCGTTCGGGAGAGAAAACAATAATGACATAATCATTTCGAGCTCAGCACTTCGAAATGAATTGAATCAATTGCAATACCCCTGGTTGAGAAACACAATCACGACCATTTTTACTTTCAAAAATATTTACTAAATGATGGTCAAGCGGACGCATTTCGTCAAAATTGATGTATAATCACATAATTGATCGCAAATGATCGCGTACATTATTTGGTAGCGGAGACAGTGGCTCAGTCGCATTTTGAGGAGAGGAATGCAAGGAAAAAACATCAAAATGAATTAAATTAAATCGTATGTGACGAATACAGTCGCCGGCGAGCTGCTTCGACATATATTTATATATATACTTATATCACAAAAATACGGTTCTGTTGCCAAGTACAAATGACTTCTGTTAGATGTTTCGCTATGTACCTCTTTCTCTTTTTCCCAATCCCATCGCTCTCCCGTTCGCATTATAAATTCGCGTTCAATTTCGTTCGGGAGACTGTTTTGCTTAGGCTACGATAGAATTCGCTTTTTTGACTAGTCGTCATTTGTCATTTTTCGTTCTCTAAAACTTTATCTCTCTTTCTACACATATTTTTCATTGCATAATTTTGACAAATCCGTAGAACTTAGAAGATAGCGCTGTCTCCTGTTTCTGTTACTGTGACTTTAAATTTGTATGTGACTCGCTCGTTGGTCAATGAAAATTGACAAATGTCGGTTTTTTCCGTAGAATAAAAAAACATGCATCAATTGAAGCACACAAATGAAAATGATTCGTTTACTGTGTTTGTGTGTATTTAGTAGTCTATATGTTAGCTGTCAAAATGCGCAACTACGGAACGCTGCCACCATGATATTCATCAAATCATAAACGGCAAATTACTACACATATCGCTTTCGCCGCATATTCGTCTACGTTTCTTGGCTGTTCATTTTTACGTGAATCAAAATGTACAAATTCAACCGATTCGACAACTTCGATTTCTTTCGGTTCTGAGCGCTAATCTGAAAGTTTGTTTTGCTTTTGTTCATGCGCTCTTTTGCTTGATTGCTTGCGTTCGTACATGCCTTTGTTCGTTTTCGCTTGCCTTAAATGCCAATGCTAAAAAAATCGAAGATATCGTACGTTTTGAGTCATAGCATTTTTAGGTAACGATCATTTCGTTGTTGCCATTCATTTCATAACACACGCTATCGTTTCAAGCGCTCAGCAAAACTCTGCAGAATTGACATAAAATTTGCATGCCACTCTCTAATTTATACATATTAAATAGCTAAAATCAGTTAATTTTGGGGTTTCAGCAGTTTCATTGTGTGTTGCAACGTAATATTTCGCCATAGAAATGATTCTGTCTACTTATTTAATGAAAACCATAATCATTGTCACCGGTTCAGCGCGAACAAATTCCAACATATTTATATATACGCCCTTTCGCAAAACGACTCACTCATTTCCAAAATTATCTTCTTTTTTTGGTTTTGTTCAGCTGTGAGATTTTGGACTTTGGCCTTGGATTTCTGAATTTGGGATTGGGATTGGGATTAGAGATTCCCTCCAAGAAAAAAAATACAAAAGTCCATATAATACAGCAGAATTTTAGTCGAATTTTCCTCCGTTCCAGACACTCGGATTTTACAATTTTCATATTTTACGCGAACTAGCAACATTGAAAAATTTAGAAAAAAACGCTTAGATTAAGATGAATATTCAAATCTTGGCAAATTTGCCGAAATGAATTCGGGTAGGGCGATTTCAATTGTAGATTTTATGTACTTTAATGTAGTGTTTTTACTTTTTTTATGTAGGAACAATTTTTTTGAGTAATCGGCTATCGAAAAACTGCTATAAAATGGGACAACTCAAATCTTGAATTTTTTTTCGAATGAAGAATGGTTCCAAAAAATTGTAGATAAATTGTAGAATTCAAATCAATTGACTGTTTTCAAATATGTCTGCCCGTTCGTTCGATATCGGGACGAGTCTTGAAAATTGGTCCAAAATCGGTAATACTCAAATCTTGGCCCCAAATCGATCATTCCACAAACTAAATCTATTTTCTATTGTTTCTAGGTCCATAAAATTGTAAAAAAAATGTAGAATTCAAATCAATCG
Source organism: Sitodiplosis mosellana (assembly GCF_009176505.1). NCBI lineage: Eukaryota > Metazoa > Arthropoda > Insecta > Diptera > Cecidomyiidae > Sitodiplosis > Sitodiplosis mosellana. Next base: position 16,845 of record NW_022597731.1, read on the forward strand.
TCTGATTCTTGATGTTTTCAACAACTTATTTGACAACAGCAGTGTTTTATTTTTGTAGGGAGAAAAAATGCTCCAAAACTGGTCCAAACTGTTTTATTAATTGTAGTAACCCAGAATTAATTTTAGTGACCCAAAAATAATTGTAGAAGCAACTACAGTTATTGTAGTGGTCGAAAATTAATTAACAATTACAATAACTGTGGTTGCTTCTACAATTATTTTCGGGCCACTACAATTAATTTTCGACCACTACAACAACTGTAGGTGCTTCTACAATTATTTTCGGGCCACTACAATTAATTCTTGGTTACTTTAATTATTAAAACACGTTTTATAGCAGTTTATAGCAGTTTTATTCCCATATTAAATATTAAACTCCCCTGGAGCCAAATAAGTTGTTGAAAACATCAAGGATCCGATGACTGATTTGAATTCTACATTTTTTCTACAATTTTATGAAACCTAGCATCAAAAGAGGAAGATTCAGTTTGTGGAAATTTAAATTTGTGGCCAAGATTTGAGTATTACCGATTTTGGACCAATTTTCAAGACTCGTCCCGATATCGAACGAACGGGCAGACATATTTGAAAACAGACAATCGATTTGAATTCTACAATTTATCTACAATTTTTTGGAACCATTCTTCATTCGAAAAAAAATTCAAGATTTGAGTTGTCCCATTTTATAGCAGTTTTTCGATAGCCGATTACTCAAAAAAATTGTTCCTACATAAAAAAAGTAAAAACACTACATTAAAGTACATAAAATCTACAATTGAAATCGCCCTACCCGAATTCATTTCGGCAAATTTGCCAAGATTTGAATATTCATCTTTAGATTATCGAAAACCCCAAAAAAATATTTTCAAAACTTATTTTTGGGGCACATTTCAAAATTTGGAAAAAAATAAATTAATATTCTTTTCGCTAGAGATCCCATCAGTTAATTGCATAATACAGCTCTTTCACCACAGCTCAAAATGAAACCAAAACATATTTATTCATTTTATTCATATTTGCGTGGAGATCTTTCGATAATCTGTTATATGAAAAATATGTTTAATGACGCTCACACATGACCCTACTAACTACTGTCGTTTGAAATGACGTTTCGTACCTTTTTATTGAAAATGAAAGGTAAAGACATTTAAATTGAATTTGAAATTTTTAAGTGCGCCACAATCTCGCGCGCGTTTCATGAGCCTTGCTTAACCACAAATTTATATCCTCCAGGCACATGGAACATACGTAACAATTATACACGTTTGACACTCAATCACTAAAACAAACCAGCAAAAATGAAAGACTCACGATCAACACAAGATTTCATGTAAGTGAAGCAAGAGAAACTGTACCAACCATAAAAAACAAAAGTGCTTCGGCCGAGTATATTTTGTATGATACTCAATATTTTCAAGCATCTTTCATTCGCCTAATTGAATGCTGATGAAAATCAAAGCAAAGTGGAATAAAGTCAAAAGACTTCTATTCATTTTGATTTGTTAGCAATAATGAATTTTCATGTTTCGAATATCGTGCATTTAAGTTGCAGCAAATCACAGTTCTATATCCTACATTGAACGTAATCTGTATTGCACCAGCCATTGAAAATGCGTTTGAATATCAGTCATTGCGTGTTAGATATGCAACTCTAGTTGAGCTATAAAGATAAGCGAACCCACGGCAACGAACAACAACATCAACATCAACATCAACAGCGGTAATAACACCGGTAATCGATATAGTCACGATATCAAAACGTCCGTGTTCTACCTTCTATCTAGATTCCACACAAACAAAGATATGATCAAGCCACAGGCAATAAAGCCGTTAGTTAGTCTTACCAGTAAAGGTCCCTCGTTTACACTAAAATTTCAGCAAATGCCCATGCGCATGAATTATCGCTCCAAACATCAACAAAAAAAATTTACGTCCCCGTTTTTAGGGGGAGGGCCCCTCCCGGATAGGTGGTTCTACAGGGGGTTTGAAGTTTGAAAACTTGGTTTTTCCGGAAACTATAACTTCCAAACGGCTGGAAATTTCTAAGAAGTGTCTTTGGAAAAGTTGTAGATCTCGTCAAAATTGAAAAATTTGTTGAAAAATCATCCCCAAAAAACCGCTCAAATGTCATCCCAAAACTTGGAGATATTTGAATGACCCTATAGCTTGTGTTTTGGGGATGAAGTGTTCAGCAAAGTTTTTAATCTTGATCATATCTACAACATTTCCTAAGATACCAAGTGAAAATTGTCAGCCGTTTAGGAGTTATAGAGTCGGGAAAATCTACACGGCTGGGAAGAACTGGAATAAAAAAAATTAAATTTTTTTTGAGGAGGTTTTGAGCGATAGTCCATCGAATGCGCATATGCATTAGCAAAAATTTTAGTGTAAACAAAGGACCTTTACTGGTTAGTTTAATTTTGAGTAATATTTTGTTGTTATTTATAACATCTTTTCCGTGGACCCACACACTCAATATTATAGCGACATCTACTATTAAAATAGCTTGTAATAAATGCATTTATAGCATTTCCCTGTAGTTGCGATGTTTCCTATTAAGTTCCCTTGTAGTACTGACACATTCATGTTTGACACTTATTAACTACATACCACAGGGGAATTTAATAGGTAACATCGCAACTACAGTGAAATGCTATGAATGCATTTACTACAAGCTATTTTAATAATGGATGTCGCTATAATATTGAGTGTGCAATGATCCATTTCGTGTGTTCAGCTTGGCATGCTTCGAGCGATCGCAAATACACACATAGATCGAATTGCGTTATCGACGACTCACCTTGATGTGTGCGGTTTGAAGTTTTGAAAGTCAAGTGTAGCCGATAGAAACACACAATGACCATTTATTTTGAATAGATTGAGTTGAAGTTTTATTTGAATTCTTATTTCAATTTGAAAATAAACAAATAAAATTAACATATTTACTCATCACACTCAATAAATTCATTATTCTTCACGAATTTTATTCGTACCATTACGAATTTATATATAACAGCTTGTATATGTAGAGCTAGGGGGTAAAATCATTTTTTTCATCTTTTATATCCGCGCGCATCAAGTAATAACTTAGAAATTCAATGGTATGCATGTAAATCCGAAATATCCATGTATACTCAACAAAATCAGTCGCACAGAAAGCAGTTGTGAAGCCGTGCTGTTTGCACATCGGACTTTTTCGCATACACATCGTCGTTCATCGTGTTTCATACAAACGAAATCAGCACACAGACACACGCGTGTATGCGTGTATGTATACGCCGAACGCTCAAAGCCGAGTTCCGTACGAAGCACGACTTCACTGTGATGGAATGAATTACTAGAGAGCATTCGGCACATAAGAAACACGATGAACGGACGATGTGTATGCGAAAAAGTCTGATGTGCAAACAGCAAGGCTGCACAACTGCTTTCTGTGCGACGGATTTTGTTGAGTATTCAACAATATTCATCGTGAACGACAAATGAATATTACTGAATATACATAGATATGTCAAATTTACGTGTATACGTATGAAAAATATAAATAGTAGCAAATAGTAGTGAATCAAACCTTCAACCGTAAATTTGAACGATTTTGGTAGATAACGGTGAATATTGGAACATTTTTTGACATTACAGTCTAATGAATATTATTAAATATACATAGATATTTGAGATTGACGTGCATACCAGTAAATTAGTGCAGATTGTATGTCAAAAAAGGCTCCAATATTCACCGTAATCCACCAAAATCTGCCAAAATCCTTCAAAAGTGGTTCAAATTTTCGGTTGAAGGTTTGATTCACTATTATTTTTATTTTTCAGAGTTATTTGCGTTCTTCAAAATAGCGTGAAGCCCCCAGATGTAGAGTCATTTCCATTAACACTATGACTGTTCTTCATATTTTTTACCTATTACTGTTCTTGGGGGCCTCCAGGGCCCCATACGTATTTCATATGAAATCTGGACTGTTATAAGAGATAACAAATTAGTGTCTGAAGCAAAGTTGTAATACTCGAGGTTTGCTACAATTTTGTTGCAACAAATATTTCTTATCTCTTATTAGTTCCGCGAAAAACGCGAAAAAACGCGAAAATCGCGAAAATCGCGAAATTTTCCCACCTCGTTTTAGTGAAGCCGATAAGAAGTAAGAGACTTGCCTCTTAGACAGAAATGTAGAGCGGGTTGAGAACTACCACTTTGATACAGACACCAAGTGGTTATCTCTTATCAGTTTCGCGAAAAATGATAAGCAAAAACTCGCGTTTTTCGCGTTTTTCACGTAACTGATAAGAGATAACGACTTGATGTCTATAGTGAAGTTGTAGTACTCAAGCTGCTCTACAGGGCTGTAGCCAGGATTTTTCCTAGGAAAGTGTGGTTCCACTTTACCAAGTGATAACTTGTTCCGATAAAACAACTATTTTGAAAAAAAAAGTGGGCTGGCTTTTGGACATTTTACAAGTTATTGGTCAAAAACCTCGAAAATTCGCGAAAAATCGAAATTTCAAAAAGTGGTCCGATTTGGACGAAAATTGGTACACAATACAAGTGGGGCAATAGAAGAATTTTGGCATAAACTGGTCCAAAAAACTGATCCGAACTGGTCCGAAATTGTAAAAAACGATTTTCGGACCAGTTCGGATCAGTTTTTTGGACCAGTTTAAATGCCAAAATTCTTCTATTGCCCCACTTGTATTGTGTACCAATTTTCATCCAAATCGTACCACTTTTTGAAATTTCGGTTTTTCGCGAATTTTCGAGGTTTTTGACCAATAACTTGAAAAATGTCCAAAAGCCAGCCCACTTTTTTTTCAAAATAGTTGTTTTTTCGGGGCAAGTTATCACTTGGTAAAGTGCAACCACACTTTCCTAGGAAAAATCCTGGCTACAGCCCTGCTGCTCTACAACTTTGCCGAAGATACCAAGTCGTTATCTTTTAACAGTTTCGCGGAATACGCGAGAAACCGCGAAAAAACGCGTTTTTTTCCTTATAATTTTTCACGGAACTGATAAGAGATAACGAGATGGTGTCTGAGGCAAAGTTGTAGTTCTGGTCTAGTATGGAGTACTACAATTATTCCGATTCATTATTTCGTTATCTCTTATCAGTTCCGTTAAAAATGGTAAGGAAAAAACGCGTTTTTCCGCGGTTTCTCGCGTATTTCGCGAAACTGATAAGAGATAACGACTTGTAGTCTTCGGCAAAGTTGTAGAACAGCTTGAGTACTACAACTTCGTTATAGACACCAAGTCGATATCTCTTATCATAGTCCAGTTATAATATAAAATAGCCATGGGGCCCTGTAGTCCCCCAAGAACAATCCAGCGTAACATGTTTTGCGGCAGGCTGTATTTTACACATACTCACACATATGCATATGTGTATATGTCATTTGTGTAGAGAAATGTTCAATCTATACAATGAGACTTAACTCCGGTTGGTTTATACACTGTTTTGTACTTTTATTCAACTTTAAATTTCGCTGGGGGCCCTGGATGCCCCAAGAACAGTCATAGTGTTAATATCTGTTACAAAGAAATGTCAAAGCAAACAAGACGAAACATATCCTTGCACTGTAAGTTTTCGGAGGGGAATGAGTAATCCAGATACAGTGCGAAATAGCGGTTTCAACTGTTTTTGGATGAATTTGCACTAATTTTAGGGGAAAATGTGTTATTGCTTATGCGAACGCTCAAGTGGCTACTATTCATATACGTGTCAATGTCAACGTGGATTTTCACTACAGATTTCGCTACATCAAGTGAAAAAGTCATTGACTTTGGAAGAAAAAGTGGAGCGTTTTGGCCCAAAAAGGCCTACTTTTCATTCCAAAATGTTCATTTCAAAAATGCAATTTGTCGGAAGATATGCGATAGTTGACGTCGAACTATTCAGTGAACGATTCCTGGGTGTGTTCGGATTCTATCAATTTGGGATAAAAAGTCTCTGAAATGGCTTTAGGCGAAAGAGTTTATGACTTTGGAAGGAAAAGTGGAGGCTTTGGCACAAAAAGATCTACTTGATCGCGTTGCTTCTTCAAGATGTTCATGCATATTAAACTCATAATCACCGCGGAATCACTGTCAAGTTGTGTTCAGAATTCGGTCGAAGAAGAAATGATTTTTGAAAGCAAAAACATTGCTTTAGTATTTTTTTCTAACCTGGCGAAATCTGTGATTTTCAATATTCAAACCATCCTATATTCTCAGGAGTGCGTCCCGAAATATGACAAATGAGTTTGATATCACAGATATTAATGGAAATGAGTATATAAAAATACAGGGTGATTCAAAATTAATGCACGATATCCCTGCCACAGATTTCTGGCTCATGGGGAGTAAAAAAGTGTATGGGTACTTTTCACTCAGGGGCTACAGCCTTCGGTATATTATGGGTCAACCGCTCTGATTCCACGCCAATGGCTATTGTGAGCACACTTTTGGACATAAATTCATGAACTCATGATTATTCTTTCTTTGGAAAGATATTGAGGTTCTCTTTCTCTAGATTTATTTTGTGCGTGAATTGTTCTGAATTCGGTTGGTCAGGAGACTGTGCCGCGAATTCTGAGCTTGTTAAGAGAGAAGCCACACTCGATGCATGTAAATCTCAAAACGTCATCAAATTCATTCGTCATTGTTGTCATCTAAAAATATCAAAAAAAATATCAATGAGTTCTTGTTGCACATATGCATCTATACAATTTGCTCACTCCATGGGCGATTACATTCAACGTAGACTTGTATTCGTTTTCTTGTTGTGTCTCATTGCGCTTATATTTGAATATATTCTCGTCAGACTAACTAATGAACAACGATAGAATGTATAGTTCCGTTTATCATATCGGAGGAACAAGGGGACAATTCTGACGTGTTTCGCACAGTAAATGATATATAATGTGTTGTGCAGTTCTCACTAGAGAAAAGTCATGTCATGTATTTTGAAAGCCTCGTTTCATTTCAGAATTCGTGCGCCGGTTATAAAAACATGTGATCACTTTGACAACAACTCTTATTATCAGTCATTGATTTTTGAACCAATTTTGGGAGGTTGTGATGGACATTGAGGAAAATTAAATCATAACAAATGATATATTTCAGGTTTAGTGTTATGACATTTTAAAGCTGTAAAATTTGGAAAGATATACAGTTATTTGCATGTAATATGTCAAAATCAACAACAATATGACCACTGACCATTTTTGGTACTAAAGAGTGATTTTTAGCCAAAAAGGTAGGTAGAACATGATTTTTTCAGAAGTATCGTAAAATAAAAGTTATTCAGTTATACGTTGGTTACAAAATTGTCAAAGACAGAGGCCAACAAAAATGTATGCGCTGCGAGTTTTGGTCGAAAAATTGAAAAAATCGATCATTTTCTCGACATTTCGTTCCAAAACACCAACTAGATGGGATTTTTCATGTGTAAAATGTTGACAAAAATTGTTTATCAGACTTTTAGGTACAATTTTGACCAAAAAAATAAGAGCTATCCCCAAAAATGAACGATTTATCGACCAAAATCTAACAAAGTCCATATTGTCAATAAACCACAATATAGAAAAAACGCCAAAGTCGATAAAATGGAAACCCAGGCCAACTTTACAAAACCAAGATGAGGTTCTTCATGGCTTTAGACCTACTTTCTCTCCTTTATAGTCAAGCTCAAGTTCTATTAAAAGTTTTAAAATTGTTCTACTGTGTAATGATTGCCATAGTGTGTAAGATGTATTTTTAACAAATAACAAATACTGCATGCAGTATTTCGCTCTAGTGTAGAGGTCAAACATGAATTTACATCAAACCAATTAAGCTAATACGCTTTCATATTACAAATGGAATTATTCAATATGCACATATGCTTGGCGTACAAAAACGCGTTTTCTTTAAACTGTGCCAATCTTTCATTATTTGCTCAGTTTCACGAACCGATTGGTTGTCCATATCCAATTGGCAGGCGATATAAATCGTAATTTTCCGCTTCGGTCGATATTACCTAGATAGTTTTGTCTGTCGACATTAAGGAATTAAAAAATTTCTAGTGTTTTGGATTCCTTACATTTTTGCAACACATACATACACAATTTTCTCCGTTCATCGCCAACATTCTGATTTCATTTTAAGGTCTTCTACCGTTAAACCTAATATAATTTGCATTTGGATAAACAAAAAGAAAAGTAAAGCAATACACAATCGTTGTGTGGTACTGCAATCGAATTGTCGATTCAATGTGCACAGTTTTGAGACACATTTATACATTTGTCGACGTTACGCTATGGCACATCCATTTCAGTAATTTTGCACTGACATGGAAATCACGCATAACACTAACCGATGACAATGCACCGTAATTGACACGAAGAAAATGCGCACACACAAACCAATTTGCAATTGAAATCAAACATGACCTTGTGCTAGCAAAATACGTATGACATTTGCACCATGAACGGCTTTAATTGTCTCAATGGACAAACAAAATTCACCAAACATTATGAGCAATGTGATCAATATTTCAGTTAAACGATGTGCGTGTGTGTATGCTGGTAACGGTGATGAAGTAAATGTTGCATGTTTTCTTATATCTTTTTATCACAACAGAAATTGTGTACTTGTTCCGTCATTTTATCTAGTCCGATTTGATGTTTCGTTTGTTTTGAATTCATTTTGCTGCACTGATAACTCTCCATTTCGAATGAATGATGCAAAATTGAAAGAATGTCCCTCTCCCTCTCTCTTTTAATATTTCATGTCTCACTGAACAATTTCTAAGAAAGAAAAAAATATTTGTGCAATGGAGAAATTTATGATATGGACCGTTGTTCTAGTTCTATCGTGTAAGCAGTTCTATAGTGTAAGCAGGCTACATTATAAAAGGTAATGTCTTTCAAATTTACATTCATTTGAATCGTTTTTTGAAGTGGGCCGCACAGTGTACATATACTATCAATTTTTCTCTCTTTTTTTCTCCCCATATTTTGAATCCATCAAATAAATGGCATGTCAAAGTTGCGAAATACATTCCTATAGGAAGATAATGAGAATTGATATATTGTGGCAAAAAAACGTTTGTCTCTGGTTTCAAACAAATAAAAGTTGATAAACGTGCAAAGAACAACAACATCAATTTGTTGCTCGGGACGAAGTACTCTCAATTAATTATGAGCAGCGATATTATATACATATATGAAAAGAAGCTCTGTTGCTATTATCAAATCACTTTTGATTTGTTCAATTTATTGTTCGTTGAATTTTGCTTAGTAGTTAAAATGCCAATAAGCGAAAAAGTGGCATAACATCGTCGATAAACTGACACTTTTTGTCGAAACAAGTCGAAATAAAGGCATACATACATGATCCAAACAGCAGCCCAATCGTGATGACAATTTTTGTGTGTAGTAAGTAAACTTCTCCTTGTTCATCCGGCTGGAAACTTCATTAACAGTGTGTTATTCTCTGATTTATTTATTGCCAAATTTAAATTGTTAAATAGATCGTCATGCTGATTACTTTTATTATAGCAATAGTTTGTCGTCGTCTACTTACACAGAAACATTACCTTCTGTACATTTCCACTTCAACTTGAAGAGGGAACACAACAACAGCAAAAAAAATGACAATGAATCAAAGCAATATACACCAACAATCAAAACAGTTACGCATTGAACGTTTATTTTCAAACAGAAACGGCCAATAAAAAACAACGGTTTTGCTTTTGTGCCGTCGATACGAGTTATCTCCACTGGCGTTGGATGGGCACTTCACGCATATGAAAGTTAAGTTCAGTTTACGTGGTGATTTTCAGACGATAAAAAGCGGTTAGCAGCGCGCATTGAGTGTCGCATATTTAATAATGTCAATTACTTTACTTCGCTTAGAGGGAAAGAAAAAAAATATTTCATAGTCGGTTTAAAACCTTTTACATTTTGTGCAAGTAACTGAGTTTACGTTCGTCTGCAATCAATATATTGATTATTTTTAGCATTTGACTCGATTCACATATACATTGCAATTTAAATAGTTGTCATGAGTAAACATCTTTCCTTCTTATTTGATCAATGCACAAGCCATTGCCTGATTTTACACCGACTCGATTCACATTGCTTTCATTATGGCGGTTGATTGTGTATGGGGTTATCGATCCTAAGCCACGATTAATTTCTACATTGGCTTGGTATAACGTGAGTAGAACTATTCATTGCGTTATCAAGAACACAATATAAAATGTGACAAATTGCTCACTCGCTCGCATATCACATCGGTGAAAACAGGAAGCTAAAATTCTCATGAAATGAAATAATGACTTGGAATTCTCAATTATTAGATGCGTACTCTTTCAAATCGCTAAGCAACTAATGACATTATAAATTTTCTTGTGATTTGATCCAGCGAAGCCACTTCTGATTGAATTACCAAGTTCGTTTAAGAAATGAATAAATGCCTGGACTTTCGTTCAGATCATTTTAATTTTCAGCACTGGTTATCATCCTCAAAAAAATAGGAAAAAAACGCCAACACAATCTGGTTTGTTTGGTTTCTCTCTCTCTCTCTCTCTCTCTCTCTCTCTCTCTCTCTCTCTCTCTTTGAAGGTCGATGAAATGCGCTTGTATCCAGACGTCGTACTCAATTTCATAACATTTTCGAATAAATTATATTTCTAACTGATTTTGAACAAATCAAGCTGACAGCAAATACCGTTGTTTATGCATATAAACTGCAAAAATCGTCAATTACCGGTATTGATTGTGGATTCACGATTTATATCTTTTGTTTTTTTATTCAAATTCGAACGGTTCGAAGGTGATAATAGAATGTTGTTCCTTAATTATTGTTTTTCTTATCTTGAATGTGTGTATATTTTGGCCGATAACATCATAGCTCTAGACACAACATTTTGTAAAATGAAAAAATAGACTTGGGTGTCACCGGAATACCATATAATAGACTTGTTTTGGCTTGTCACCAAATGCGGTCAAACGGCATTTCAAGGAGCATATCAATCAAAGCATGAACACCTAAACCACTTATTTTAACGTAACCATGGCCCAAAATATCGATTATTCTAATGTCTTCTCGAAGCGCAAGATCATTTGAAATCCAGTCACACCACATCCAGTCACACCATACATTTCGTTTCATCAAAGTTTAAGGTAATGAGGCAACAAATACGATTTGTGGTCTTCGAGGTTGAATGGCAGCAGAAGCGATGATTGCGCACAACAAAAGTATACTTCTGACACTGTGTGCCAGAAAAAGAGAAGTCAACGAATTTGTGTTAACATCTTAGCAAACAAACCCATTTTGTTTTAGCTATTGAATTGTATCGATATGAGTTGACCTTTGATGTAGTTCAAGTCAAGAATGTCATGTGAAAAATCACTAAACGATATAGAATATCGTTGAGTGGAAGATAAATAAACAATTGACGGTAAATGATTTAGTAAAGTGGTTTAATTTCATCAAATAGATTTTGACCATAGTCGAATAGAATGTTCAAAAATTAAATCATGCTTTTAATAACGAACTTATATTGATCATATATGATCATTACAAATAGCGAGATGGTGTAATCACTATTGGCACCGCGTTTTCTCGTTTGATGTACAATAACTAATTATCAGCAGCTCCATTTATTATTCGAACAAACCACAACAAGCAAAGTTTGCTATGACTGAGTATTCATAACATGGCAATTAAAATGATGAAAATTAAGCCAAGTTATTTGGAAATTAAAAACCACCGCCAGAATTGATATTCATCGATGAATAAAATTATTGACGTTTTTTAGTGAAAAATCGAGAGAGAAAAAACAACGCAACGAACACAGAAAAAAGCGGTACTAACCCCCGGACGGCCAACGTGTTTGAGTCAGTAAACGGCCAACCGGGTCCCAAATGGTTTCTTCAATAAAAATGAAATAAATCATTTAATCGTATTATTTTTCATTTATTTAGCATTTATGAACGTTTCTTAAGAGAATAGAACTAAACAGAATGTTTTTTAAAAACATTTTTCTGATTTTTTTGAAGGTCCATTGATTTGAATAGGGATGTTTTCTTTTTGTAATGAAACGATGAAAAATCATTGAAAATTCAGTAAATAAAATTTCTTTCGGGCTTATTTATTGAGAAACGTTAGAACTCAAAATATCGACAAAAATATAATTTGAGTTTTTTTCTTCAGTTTTTTCTCAGATTTTGATTTATATACGATGAGGTAGAATCCCATACAGACGGAAATGGTCTTTTGGAGAACATTTTTGAACACAAAATTATGGTTGTTAGCACTTTAGAACAATATTGAGCTCTACTAGACGTCACAAGCAACACCATTGTGAATTTTATTGATTTGGCCAGTAGATGGCGCTTAAAAAGGACATTTGTTTTCGATTGATTTTTACAAAAATAACGATATATCCCGATTAAATAAGCTTGCCTAACTTGTTATTTTTGATGTGCCTTGTAACTTCCTAGAAGATATCAAATCGATATCTATAATAATTTCTTAGTTATACGCCAATACAGAAGAACCCCTGAAATAGGGAGTACATCATTTGGACCCAAATTTTCTTGAATTTCAGGAAAAATTGGCATATCGGCCGAAAATTTCACAAACTTTCGATTTATGATGGAAAAAATATAACTTAATTGAATTGTATCGAAAAAAATCACTTTTTCCACTATTTGTTTGCACTTTACAGTTTGGGTCAATTTTAATCCCTTCCACGAAACTGTTTCTGTTGTTTCTTTTTTGAATAGTCTAAAAGGGCTCAATATCTTTCCAAAAAGCCATCAAGCATTGGTTTACATACGAAAAATGGCTACCAAAATAATTTTCATTTCTTGTAATGCGATTTCGTCGTGTATATAGGTTTATATATAGAAGTAAAGTAATAAGTAACTTATTACTTATTACTTTCATTTTATTACTGTAATAAGATGATTGTAATAAGATTGTAATAAGTAATAAGATCATCTTATTACGGTAATAAGATTGTAATAAGTGTCTTATTACTTTTGGTGCAAAAAAAAATCGCAGAATATTTTTGCGATTTTTTTTGCACCAAAAGTAATAAGATATTTATTACAATCTTATTCCCGTAATAAGATGGACTTATTACTTATTACGCATCTTATTACAAAGTAATTATCATTAATAAGATGAGTAATAAGTAATAGGTCATCTTATTACAGTAATAAGTAGGTAATAAAGTAATAAGAATTACATTTTTTTACTTCTATAGGTGTATAAAAAATGGTAGGATTTTGAAAATTCTTGCTGTATTATATGATATAATATAATTAATATTAGGAATAAATAAACCTTTAACATTCTAAAGAGAAATATTTATTTCGAGCTAAACAAAAAAAATTGAATTTTTCGACGCTGGGGTCCGTGCGGACCCCGCTTGACCGTCCGCGGGTTAATGATCCAATTTAAATGTATTGATTGTTTCAATTGAATCGCATTCGATAACATCTATGGGCTTGTGTAGTGTATACAAAATAAATGACATGAATTCATCTTTTTCAAGCAAATATCACGCAAAGAAGTCTTGCTGACTGCTTTAATTTAAGGCGTTGCTTCTACAATCACTTTCATGAAATGATAAATATAGAACGAAGCTGAGAAAACAACAGCGATGAAAGAAGTGATAAAACCATATTGAAGAATCAAAACAATCAGTCAGTGGATGTTAGCAAACAAGGCCCGGGGGCGCTCAAAGACTAATCATGAGCGCTCGAAATAACAACAGTTATGAAAACTTTAACAGGAGAACTTAAAACAAACGATTCATATACAAAACAACATTACCGGCGCGACAATACTTCAATCGATTTAAACGAACCGAATATTCATTCATAATAACTGCCATCGTTTTCTTTTTCAAACTGTTGGCTTCAGTTAGTTTTATTTGAAATATACAAAGATTCAACACTATTGTGATTTTTTTTCTTCAAATAATATTTTCCCGCTTAACCCTCTAATGCATTAATTTTTTCCAGGGCTGGGAGTACTTAGTTGATTTTTGGTCGTAAATAATTAAAAAAATATTCATAATCCTAGATTCCTCATGGTTTAGTCAGGAAATGCGATTGACATAAATAGGAGAACAATCAAATCCATTGTTTAAAAGTGTCAGAAAATTGTCTAACGTGTGATCCAAATAATTTATTTTGTCAAATTTTTGTTTTTGCACACATTTTTGTTTATAACACGACAACCACTTGATGTATACTAATAGTGTAAAAAATAAAATTATATAGGACACCTTGAAAAACAAAAATGTTTTTTGAAGCAATGTGATTCGACGTACGGTTTACGTTATACAGGAGTTCAAATGTTGCCCGTCTAGAGGCGATTGTATGCATTAGAGCGTTAATTAAACTTTGATACAACTTGAGGAATATCTTCAAATTGGGAATGGCGCTTTTGAATCGTCCGAGGGCACTCACCGCCCATCCGCGCCCCTGTGGCTACGGCTCTGTTGGAAAACATCTTTCACATAAAAAAACAACGTCCACTAATTAATGGAATTTAATTTATGTGTGCGACCCAGTATAATTTGTGCAAAATAAATCATTTTCACTGACTTGAGGGTGCATGTCGTAGCGTCCATAACCTGTTTGTCTTGCTCTACCATTGAATGCCTATATTTACTATAACTGAGTTCAAATCCAAGATTTCCATTCAATTACATCATTTAATTAATCTCGGTTATTTTTGCATTGAATGGGTAATCAGATCACGAGCGACATTTCGATTAGTTATGCGAATGCGAACATTACACGGACACACACACACACACACACTAACTTTTCGCATCAATGAAAATGTGCATCCAAAGATAACGTGTGTATCTTGTTATATCGTTATTTAATCAATAGCAAAATACGAATCTTGTGCTGCATCAAGTTATGTTTATACCTTTACGAGAATATAATATGCAATTAGGTGCATGTGTGTGGTGGCTGAAATTCGATATCATCAAATAAGCTTGCTCAACATTGAATTCAGGTGACACAGTGTGCAATATGTGACAAATTTCGGAATAAGAGAAGAAAAAAACACGGAACTAATGCAATCACGAACGCTTCTTTCGCAAAATGAAAATCCAAAAGCCACCAACAAATGCAATGTCTGCCGCAAAAGTTAAAATGAGAATAAAATGGATGTTTCTGGGTTTTGTTGTTTGCTTCAAGTATTTTCAAACGCCCATCGAAACGTAATTGACTACATGCCATTCTTATAAACAATGCTCACAATATCAAGAAGGTTTGTCTATCGCAGCGGTTTTCGATTATTACTTTTGCGCACACCGCAGTATGTACGGCTTATTTTTTTTCGCTTTTTTGTGTTCCCTTTTTTCACTAAACAGTATTTTAAGAAACTTTCACATACAACCAAATGCTGTACAAAGCCAGACAAGAAAATAGACATATAAACCAAGCTGCTACACCAATGAGAAGATCCATCACATATGTACATTCCAATGTTCAACGCAGCAGCAAGTGAAAGATAAACAATCAAACGCAAGTATGCAACGTGAATGTACAAGAGTGCAATCGGAGCGTGTGCACTACAGTTTTACTTGTGCTTTTGACAGCTGAATAAATTGTCGGCCAAAACATGCCGCCTTCCTCTTGAATTCCGTTGATGATTATTATTTATTCATTTGACGAAACTTTGAAGAGAATAAAATTTAAATAGAATTATATGCATCGTAACAACGAAAAAAGTCATTTCGGAGGATGAATTTTTTCCATTTACATGACATTAAATTACCCAATTACATACCTTTAACCATTATATATCAACTATGATTAGCATATATTTATGTATGAGAATAAAAATGATAGACAATTTTCAGATTTCCGGCCAAAAACGCCAAGTTTGAAACACTAATTGAATATTAAATCGGGTGCTAAAATTTATGTATTACGTATGCATATACACTATACAGTGAGTTAGTTTATAATGACGAGCAAAATTTAAAAAAAACTCTCCATTTGTACTGAATTTACATTAGAATGGAGACGGTTTTTCTAACTTCTGGTTGTCATCATGAACTAACTCACTGTATGTACCAGTGGGGCCTCGGAAATAAGAAGTTACAGAAATTAGAAGACCTCCATAACTAGAAGAGAAAACTCCGCTCCATTGTATTGGGTCTGGGAATTAGTTTTGTCGATTTTTTTAAATTTT
>NW_022597732.1:0-2018 GCF_009176505.1 Sitodiplosis mosellana
TGGATTGAGAATTGTGTAACGGAGATACACTAGAGCAAGAAGCGAGACAATTGGAATGATGCGAAGAAAATATTCGTTGGGTTCTTGAAAAAGGCTAGACACCAGATTCATTTATGCTTTCAGAATGTCACTCTTCTATGGAAAGACCACATGGCTACAATTCATAGCCAGCGCCTCAATCCAAGCAAATTGGATCGAGAAGCCAATCCAAAATAAAATTGGAGGCTTGAATTGTGAGAAAACATTCTTCAAACCATATGATTCCATTGTAAACATATGGAATAGGCCCACAAACATTTCTCCGATCGATAAAAAAGGGAAATATGTATGAATTGTGCGGTGGATAACACGCCAACACAAATTCAAGTGAGATTGTATGTCATACGCACTGCTCTCAATTCCTCATGAATTGGAAAAATGCACAAACACCATTACAACATAAACCCATGCGTGTCATATTATCAAAAAATGACGTCACCACAGGTAGTCCAATGGGATGTATACCCAAACTGCCGCCGACTTCAGATTTCAGGGTTGAGATATGTTTATATCTGTTGTACTTTGGGTGTCCTACAGTGTCCCAAAGTCGAATACGATGTGTACCAGTTTGGTTTCCTCGTAATTTGAGGTTCAATTTTTGAGCCATTCCAATTTACCGCACATATGGAATAAAACGACACCCGTTGCTTCTGTTAGGCATTCCATGGTTTATAATAATTGTCCCTGAAGTGTTCTTAAAGAAAAAGGCTTCCAGACTTGAAAAATCTTGACCGGAAGTCAGTAAAAAGCAATTCTTAAAAGTTTAGAGTTGAGATAAAATGGTAAAATTTTTAAAATGATGATAAATGGTGCTACGTATGGTTTTAGGTAAGTAGAGTCGCTTTTATGGAAGGGACACCTTAAGGACAGATTATTTATTCCATCTGCGTGTCAATTCCAAGAAGAAAAATCCACTTATTGGTAGAGTGAGAATGCAATATCGAACCAAAGTACCAACATTTTTGTGAAGTGCTGTAAAATGAATTTGCGAAGTGTTTCAAGTAAGTAGAGTCGCTTTATGGAAGGGACACCTTAAGGACAGATTATTTGTTCCATCTGCGTGTCAATGTGCAAAATTTTGTTCAGCAAAGTTTTGAATCTCGTTGATACCTACAATTTTGCTGCAGACAGTTATCACTTATCGTGCAGACAGTTATCACTTACTTAAAATTGGCTATACCTTCCAAACATTAGTTTTTGATAAAACCCTCCACTTTGGTTCAAATCATCTCTGAATGTGCAGCGGGAAAAATTGTTTTTTTTCTATATGTTCAACAAAGTTTTAGATCTCGTTGGAACCTACAATTTTGCTGTAGACAGTCATCACTTATCTCTTATTAGTAAGGAGATAATGTCCTTGATAACTCTTATCAATTATCACTGTTATCTCCTCATTGATAAGAGATAAATGCGTGGAATTGACACGCAGATGGAATAACTAATCTGTCCTTAAGGTGTCCCTTCCATAAAAGCGACTCTACTTACCTAAAACCATACGTATATGCATATGGTCTTGTGCGAGACAGTGAGTATTTTGGAATGCCATCTCAAAAGAGCGCTCACATAATATTTCAAACAACGTGCCCATTTGCAGAAACACTGGCAGTGTATTGACCGAGCATCAATGTATTCTCACACAGAAGCACATATGAGTTTCTTCTATCATCAGCCGAATGTATGCACCAAAGCAATTTTTATTTTATTTTATTTTATTTGTTTGGTTGTTGCTGTAACAGGTCTGTATTCCCATTTTTATGCTCAACGACACATTTCTATTTCTCTAGTTGCCGCATGAAGAAGAAAGCGCCCTAAGTAATATTCCACAAATTATTACTTTGGGCGCCAACAATTATTACTTTATTTTGCAACGAAAACCCATAAATTATATTGAAAAAATAGTGAAACTTTTTATAGCTATGCATACGACACAGAAATATTTTATATTTTTCGAAACAAAATGAAATACATCAATACTTCTT
>NW_022597733.1:0-5385 GCF_009176505.1 Sitodiplosis mosellana
ATATTTTTAGCGTGAACCGCATGCAAAGCATACGGATAGAATACGCTTAGTCAAAGTATTTATGAATAGTGTAATACATACTTCATTTTGTCTTGGTCATTGGACTCATTGTATTTGGCATCGAGCAGAGTTGGTGGCAGGGTTGCTATATGGGATGCAATGGAAGGATATTTTGAATACTTTTTGACGGAATACAGCATATTTGTGCATAGTGTCGCTTGGGATCCAAAGGACAAGTATTTGGCGACAATCTCATCAGATCGGTGTGTAGTTTGTTTAGAATGTTCGTAATTATTTAATGATCACTTACGAAATGGATTTTTATTTCAGAACATTGCGGTTTTTTGACAGGGATACTGGAATGATTCATCGTCGCATACATAAGGCAACATATCCAATCGGTTTGTCACCACCACAGCTCGGGAGGTACCCTAGAAATACACTTTTTGGATAGATGTCTTAGCAAAAAGTTATTTTTTTCGAAAAAAATTTGGAATCTTCTCAAACAGAAGCTCTTTAGAATGATTTTTGAGGTACCTCCCGAACAAAAAATGATATTTTCATAGCAAAATGCATGAAAAACGTAACTTTTGTTCGGGAGGTACCTCAAAAAGCCAATTTTCAGAGTTTTTGTCTGGTAAGACTCCCCATATTTTCGAAGAAAAATAACTTTGCACAAAGACACCCACCCTAAAAGGCCTATACTTAAGGATTTTTTGGCCAAAAATCGATTTTCTGAGAGTTGAAATCGAACCAACCGAATATGCGGCTAGAAATATATGAAAATATCTATATCACCCGACTTGGTCATGTAGGTACTTAAAATGTTCGTGAGGGATCATACTAGATGTTCAAAGGTAGCAAAGGCAGAAATTGTGTGCTCAATGGGGTGATTTAGCCGTGAAACTGAAGCTCATGGTCGTGATTTGCACAATTTGGTCCCAGAAAATCGTACTTTTTGACACAAAAATCACACAAACCTGTAACAAATGAAACTAGAAATCGATCCCTCGTCTAAAATTGGCTGGATATAGACACATTTTTGTAAGTATGTTGGCTATAATTAGGCTTTTAGAATTTTTAATTGAAAAAAAAATGGCCAAATTTGAGGTGATTTTCGAATATTTGTTGCTCTATCCATGTCCAGAGGCACATTTTGAGTTGTCATATGGCGTTATATCGATAGCTAGGAACAAACTGAGTCGGATAGCGGTATTTTCAGATTGATTTATAGTGGACTGGATCACCATAAATGGGCAAATATACAGAAAAATGACAAATTTCGGCGATTTTTGTCAAATTGACACTATTTTTTTTGAATATCCTGGAATAAATCGCTGTAAATCGATCCTATTCAACGTAGTTTGTTACGAGCTGCCGAATCACGGCAAAAAAACGGTATGTTTATGCATCACATTTAGAGCAAATTGCGATAATATGTCGAAAAATGTTCATTTTTTAGGTGATTTTCAAAAAAGATCCGGGGTGACACCAGGCAATATATACACCGGAACAAAATTTTCATCTCTCCTCATGATCTTTCGATCCCGCACTATTAAATTTTGAATCCTTTTTTTTGAAAATTGATCACCCCTATTGAGCAGTAATCAAAACATAAATGAAAAACGGCATAGTTTAACAACTCTGAATTCATCTGTATGAATTCAATCGAAATTGGCGCAACATTCAAAATATTGAGGGCCCCCGAAAGTGCTAAGACGGCACTGGTCCAGATGGTGACCAGCGCACAGCCTTCAGCGATTTCTGATGTCTTGCCAAATCAGATGCCAGTTCTAACTGTGGCGAACCTTCGTCATTGTCGAAAATGTACCAAATCTATTGGATTCAATCATGTTTTTTTGATGAATTTTTTTCGAAACACTCTCCCGTCTGGAGCTAAAGTTATTGTATCAAGCTAATGATGCGTCAATTTAGTACAAACCAAAACATGTGTGTTCAAACCACCAGATGCCAAACGAATCTTATTATCACCTTCCAATAGTTTCGGTTGAATATCTACACTCAATACTGGCTCACGATTATGCCAGGAAATTTCTTTCATATCTAACACTAAATTCGAGCTTTTTTCCCTTCTTTTCTGTTTCCAACAAAGCAGTCAACGAAGTACAGCCAAATGATAATCAATAGAAGCGTCTAAATGACGCCAAAACAAAATGCCAAATCAACTGCTTGATTCGCCCGACAGACGTGTGGCGTCCTCTGCTCTCATGGAAACATCGCAGGATACTACACTCACACGCGAAAAAATGTGAAGGGAAATTAGCACGATTCAAATCGATGTAAAACGTTATGAAATTAATTTGATTAAAGGAAAAATCTTGTTTTTTTTCGTCAATTGATTTATTTAATTTAAAAATAGAGTTTCATGAATGAAATGAGCACTTAATCCACTACTTTTATTACATAAGATGATTGTGTTTTGTTGGATGAGGTGATAGGGAGATTTTAAGGTCTCGATTCGAAAGTTTCCGCAGTTCAATAGCCGAGTGTTTTAATTGAATGCCACAATCTGGACTGACATTTTGAGGTAGTAACAATGCTTCTCGCTCAAACAATGTTGAAAGCGCGTCCAATAGTTCAACAAATCCCAAGGAAAGTGCTGCTCTTCTGATGCGATTGAGCTCCTGCAAAAATGTTCGACGTAATGGCATTTTAATCAAATATTGAATTAATCTCTTTATGATTTGAAAATTAATTTGAATTATTCAAGAATTTTTAATTCTTGGAATTATTTGTAATTTTCACAATTGCTTTCATGAGGTAACTCTGCATAGAAATTAGCTCGTACCTTATAAAATTGCTGGGTTTTCTCTGGCAACTTTTTGGCGTGTCGCAATAACTTCTGAATGTCCGATTGCAAGCCAGCCTGTTTGATCCAGACAACGCAATTCTGTGAATAACTTCTCTTGTCGGGTTTGATGGGAAATTGGGAATTTTCTCCCGGTAACGCTTCGTCAGCCGTGGCAAAGAATCGAAAGTCGCCCAACCATGGGATATTGTCGTTGCCTACGAAAACATGATTTCATTACCAAGAGTGAGCGTTTTTCATTCAACTTAAAAACAACGTGTCTGGCAGACACTAACTGCTGTTTACCTGGTGGTAAAATCGTTAAGATGATATTTGATTTTCGTTTGCTGTCTGAATATGAGTGCAGAAAACCAAACCAGTCATCGTTGAGAACAACAACTGCCGCTAGATTTTCAAATTTCAAGGCACCGTGTAGCAGCACACAAGCAGACTCATCGGTGGATTTATTATGGTCGGATCGGTCATCCTCTTCTGATTTTGAATAAAACGACTTGATGTCGTTCTCCAATTTTTCGGCATCGGTCGTTCCTTGTGGCCGAGCTGTGGTTAAATTCTCATTCGGCAGTATTAGATGACGACTCACCGACATTGGCGAACCAATATCGGCTAAATTGAGAAACCCACACACGGTTATAGTTCGTGATATCATTTTTGGTGGTTCTCTCTCATCATCGTACGGCTGGAATGTGACAAAGAAAGTCGTTTACTTGATATTCGCCATATCTTTCATTGAAATTTGTTGGAAAAAAAATTCCGTCGAATTTTCAAGTAAAGCTTACCATTGGCGATGGCCAAATGACAATTGGTGATTCGAGCTTATGGTATTCGCCACAATTCAGAATGGCTTCAAATGGTTTATAGTTAATTTCGCACATTTCGTCAATGAGCCGCGTGATAATTTCATTCTTCCATTGTGATGTGGTTGGAAAGGCTGCTGCGTCTCCATTGTATGTACTCTTAATGACTTTACTGGCTTCGGATTCAACGTGAGCAACAAACAGTTGTCCCTTCTGACCGCTTACATCCAGAAGCTGCTGGTACAGTTCGATTGCCGTTTGAAAGTATGGCTCAGCTGTTGAGCCCAGACAAATGAAGCTCAATTTGCTCAGACCTGAAAATGGAATCCAACTCTCGCTGGACGTTTCGTTTTGCAGAAACTGTGGCTTTGGCATATTGGTCGATGATGTCGGCGCCGCTTTTGATGCATTCTGCGCTATCAATGTGGATATTGTGCTATGCAGAGATGTCGTTCCAAGGCCAACGCCACAATGTGTGAATGCCACTATCTTTTGAGAAGAAAAATGGACATGGATTTTCGACGAAATTTAGTTTTTCAGAGCTATTCCAACATACCTGATTATAGTTCTGGGAGCCCCAACTCGATAGAAGCATAGCACCAGCTGATCGAAGCATATTTTCGAGGCACACCTTGTCGTAGTGCTCAACATTGAACAAAGCCTGTCGGATTGCATCGTATGTGACCTGTTTAATGAACAGTGAAAATCCGGACTTTCGGTGTCGTAGCGGGAATCGTGTGGCGGGTAATCATATGAAATTTTCCCACCTCGTTTTAGTTAAGCCGATAAGAAGTAAGAGACTTGCCTCTTCGACAAAAATGTAGAGCAGGTCGAGTACTACAACTTTGCCACAGACACCAAGTCATAACGATCGCGATTATATTTATATATTAATAAGAAAATCGGATTTTATTAACCAATTTTCAAAAAAAATTGCAAAGAAAAGTTTCATACTAAAAACATATCAAATAGCTGTTTTTAGTATGTCAGATGCATTTTTCTTCAATATTTCGTCGTTTGACGATATTTGATATATTTTTAGTATGAAACTTTTCTTCGCAATTTTTTTTGAAAATTGGTAAGTAAAATCCGATTTTCTTATTAATATTTTAATAAGATTATCTTATTAATAATAAGATGGATCTTATTAACTTTTTAATAAAGCTGTTGAACAAAGTACTTAAATGCAAGCTTCATGTCAGATAATGAAATTGTAGGTGCACATTAATGTTAATATTCAAAATATCATATTGTTTTATCTTCATTTGATACACGTCACAATATCTGCTCGCCGATAACAAGAAAAAAATTCGCTTCACTTTTCGCTCAAGGCTTGAGCCTCAAGCTTTAAGGCAGATTTTTTGTTTACTGATAAATTTGTACAAGAATAATTCAAACACAAAAAATCTGCTCCAAACATTGTACACAACATTTTTTATTCCACATCAAAGTCTCATTCAATTCAAAGAAGTGAGGTTATGTGTTTGTAATGCATTTTATCCATTTTGACATGATTACAACAGATTATCACTAACTCATACATGTAAATAAAATCATTCATTCATTTTTGTTATCAAATTCACTTGTCCGTTTCATTTCTGGTATTTCAAATGGCCAATTTTTCTCCATTCGGCCAACCGGTCTCAATAAAAAAACTACGCTACAAATATACCCCGTGTATTCCCTGCGCATGCTACGTTTAGACCATTTACACGCTTACGCTTATTTTATACAAAGTTTAATACAGAGTCGAAGGTA
>NW_022597734.1:0-1530 GCF_009176505.1 Sitodiplosis mosellana
TTTTTGGACACGGTCTTCGGCAAAAAAGTAGCCAGTGTAAAAATAGACAACCTTTCTGAACATATAAATCCAAAATAAGCATGTTCTGACCACTTATTTGGCTCGAAATTTCACATTCAAAAATCTTAACTCAAAACACATTGGATGTGATTTTGTTGGGTTATGTGTTAGAAGAGTTGTTTTTTTTTACAACGGCCACAATTTTGCCGAAGACAGTATCCAAAAAAATGAATAACCTGCGAATTATGGTTGAAAAAGTTGAAAAGAATTATGGCAAAAATATTTTTCCCCCGGGGAAAAATATAAACCTGATTTGCACGCTAGGGAGTGGCTAAACCCTCCCGGACCAGGTTTTATCTCAATGTATTTTGACGAGATCTATCGATTGGAGCTTCCCCCGATGTCGACTGACCCATTTCCTGACCCCCCATAGGGTTATTATCGATGATGCTTCCTTTATATATACATTACTCCAAAAAATGGTCTGGGGAGGGTCAGGGGGCAATATGGGTGGGTCCAATCGATAGATCTCGTCAAAGTACTCTGACAATACCCCCCCATTTGGGGGGGGTAAACCCACTCCCAAGCCCAAAAATCGCATTTGAAAATATACCGTGAATCTTTGAATCTTTGAAACCCGTTTTTTGGCCTTGGAGGTGGATTTTACCCCCCATAATAGGGGGGTATTTGTTAGAAAACTTGGGGGTGATCTATCGATTGGAGTTACTTCCGATGCCCCCTGACCCTTCCTTGACCGATTTCCTGGGGGGGGGGGGGGTAAATTTTTTGATTTGCAGGTCCTTAAAATATGGTCTGAGGAGGGTCAGAGGGCATCGGAAGTAACTCCAATCGATAGATCTTGTCAAAGTACCCTAACAATACCCCCCCCATTTGGGGGGGGTAAACCCACTCCCAAGCCCAAAAATCGCATTTGAAAATATACCGTGAATCTTTGAATCTTTGAAACCCGTTTTTTGGCCTTGGAGGTGGATTTTACCCCCCCTAATGGGGGGGTATTTGTTAGGGTACTTTGACGAGATCTATCGATTAAACCCACCCATTTTGCCTTCTGACCCTCCACTGACCCTCTTTCGGGGACCTTCAAATCGAAAATATTATCTCCCTCAGTAAATTGGTCAGGGAAGGGTCGGCGGGCAACATTGGTGGGTCTAATCGATAAATATTACCAAAGTAGTCTAACAAATACCCCCCCATTTGGGGGGGTCAAACCCATCCCCAAGCTCAAAAAATGGATTTCAATGATTCAACGGTTCACGGTATATTTTCAAATGCGATTTTCGGGCTTGGGAGTGGGTTTTACCCCCCCATATGGGGGGTATTTGTTAGACTAATTCGACAATATTTATCGATTGGGACTATCCGTTTACCCAAAAAATGCCATCTGGTGTTTGCTCCAGTACAAAATATTGTAAAAATAATCGATTTTTGCACTTTTTCAACCATAATTCGCAGGTTATTCATTTTTTTGGACACGGTCTTCGGCAAAAAAGTAGCCAGTGTAAAAATAGA
>NW_022597735.1:0-7094 GCF_009176505.1 Sitodiplosis mosellana
AAAATACTTACAGGAAAAAACTTGCAGACTCGATTTTAACGATAGAGATATGGTTCCTTGGGCAAATTTTCTTGGAATGACCCATAGAACACGGAAATCATAGGTATTTGGTCGAAAAAAAAATCGACCCGCCCTAATATATACGTACTCATACACACACAGTTGTTGCAAGCCAAATTTACTTAAGTACGCATACAGGTCATCATAATAACAATGGAGGACAAGGCATGGTAAAAGCAAAACATTTACTGAAACGACTCGAAAGTTGTTACAGAGATTCCCTTAGTTTGACAAATCAATTAAAAGCACGACCATTTCGAAGCAATGAGTTTTTGACTGTACGAGGAACTTGAACATTTACAAAATGAATTCATTAATGATGCTGAAATTCAGGAATTTTGGTGACATTTTGCGTGATACTACAGAAACTGAGTTATTTTATCACTTTTGGTCAGGGGCTCCGAAAATGCGTTGCTCTTGATTGTCGACGTACTCTTCTAAGCCAAACTATGCGAATAAAACGATGGTGAATATTAGACAGTTTGGTCGTGTGTTTTCTGCATATTTTTTCCTCGGCACTCGAAAGTTTCAATGTTTCTAATGAATATTGCCCATTTTAGTTACCAGATATTCACCTAGAGACACACTTATGTATATTCTATACCGCCGGTTATTCAGATGATTGTTAACTCTATCGATTGAAAATATCCGAAATGTTTCAAACGTCATATATTGTCGTAGGGTATCTACCGTTGAAAAAAAATCGCAATTTTATTTTTTATTTTATTCATTGACACCGCTAAATACTGGCTGTTTAGAAAGGTAGTTTACATTATTTTATACAAATAATTTGAAATTGAATCATCGTTTGATAATAAATGAACACTCTTTTTGCGTACCACAAATGGTTACAACACCACTATTACATATTCTTTTCTGGTTTAGAAGTCCGCTTTTAACAGGTTTTCGGCCTTTTGAGAAAGAATTGCCAGTTGATTGGATTGTTGAAATTTGAAAATTCAAACGTTTATATTTCTCAAGACTTTTAATGACAAGAGTTATTGAGCTGCAGAGTGTCGAAGCCAACTAGGGGCTGCACAATGCATATGCTTATATTTGAATAGAAACCAAGATGATGGCTTTCCTTCGGTTTAAATGTCCTTTATAGTAATGTCGATCATAATGAAACAACGACAAAAAAAATAATCTTTGTTTTAACTGATTCATACCAATAAACATTCCAATAAAAATGAGGTCAAAACTATTTTTCCATCATTCGGTCAGAATTTTTGTTCCGCAATCGTGTCAGGAATTCCGCTATTAACAGGTTCCGTTATTCACAGCTTTCATTTTAGTTGTTGCTGACAAGTGATTATTGATTCTATTGCGTATTGTTTTGTAATTATTCAGGAAATGCGATGAAAATTCAATTGTAAGAATTATTCAGGAGCTAATTGATATTCTATCGAAAATACAAGTCGATTTTCACAATGTAGGTGAAACTAAACATCAATTCGGTTAATATACATATATTCGAAAATTCGAGTTATGAAATGTGAATACTTTCCGTGCAAATATGCATAATGTGCATGCGGGACGGTTTTGAAATTACTTACATGTTATAATAAAAATATGGCAAGCATTTTATGTTTCGGAGTTGACACACCAATAGAATTGGCGTGCATCGTACAAAGTCTAGCCTATATGAGCGTATGTATGATGTGTGTGTTTTTGTCGACGTTCTCGTACTATATTTCCTCTTCAAGCCTCAAAAGAATGCAAATGAGTTTATGTACTGGGTTTATGCTGTAGGTCAACCACTATAACATTATTAAATTAGGTGCCAGAAAGCACACTTCGTGTGCATGTTTTAACATCTTCGTCTGTTCGGCTTCCCTTTTTATTAATGCATTTTAGTTGGGAATGTTGTTCGGTTTAGCTTTTTGCACTCAAATCTCTTTGTTACTCGGCTCTCGTTCCAGCGCTCACACTTTTCTCTACACAATCCCGGTCCCGTCTCGCATACTATCTCATTCTTCATTCGGTATGAATACAGTTGGAATGTATATGTTAGTGAGCCTGGCAAGTGTATTTGTGGCCAACTCTCACTCTCACACGGAACCACCACTTCTTGCAAGATTCAGAATATTTCGAAAAATGGTGCCAGTGAAAACGGTCCATCTTTTATTGTTCATACTTCACCAACAACGCAGTGCTGTTTGAGCCAAAGCAACATATGAAACGGGGCAGCGAATGCGTGGACATAAAACAGAAGACACACACATACACCAAAGACAACATCAGCAGATATTTTCCTGACGTGTTTTAACCCGAGACAGGAAACGAAAAATGGCAATGGGAGCAAAATGCTCGCATAAACGGAAAGTATTTTATAGTCGCACTAAAATCTGTTAATAGAATTATAAAATTTTATGATTTTGTTCGTAATTTTGTTTCGGGGGGGGGGGGGGATTAGGTGCATGTGTTAGTGTGCGTGCGAGCACAAAAAATGAGAGAACGAACCAAAATTCAGGCCGTTTGCATGATGCCGTTTACACTGGATTTTGGTGTGGATGTCAGATATCCAGAATGTTTGCATTTATGCACAATGCTTGTGTCTCCACCATCCGAATTCAATTTTCAAGTGCCAAATGTTTGATAGTATAGTGCCATGCAGCTGGTTGTAATGATGGTTACACGCTGCATAGCTTCCCGCTAACTTTCTGCTCGATTCGAACCATAATCGCAAATACATTTATTCGTCCCCGTTATGTTTGCCAAGTATATTTTGCTGCTGCTAATGCCTGCCTTCACTTCAGCCATCGCATCGTATACGGGCATATGCACAAATTCCGAGAGATGAATGTACGTAGCGTCTAGGATTTTGATATTCATTATTTGAGCAATTCATATTTTGTAAAATTTTAAATTCCAAATAACGATGAAACAACCATGCACATGAAAACTTTGATGGTATATGATTCTCATTTGTGAAGGAAAATTACACTTGACCAACAAGACTCGTTT
Organism: Sitodiplosis mosellana; assembly: GCF_009176505.1. Taxonomy (NCBI): domain Eukaryota; kingdom Metazoa; phylum Arthropoda; class Insecta; order Diptera; family Cecidomyiidae; genus Sitodiplosis; species Sitodiplosis mosellana. The sequence continues at coordinate 3,028 of NW_022597735.1, forward strand.
TAAAGTGGTGTGAATAATGGTGGATTTATTTAAAAAAAAAGAAGAAGTGAACCAAGTTTTGAGCTAATTTTCAACATTGATATTGAAGACGATGGAGTCAATTGAAAAGCTCGACTGCGCCCAATTGTGACTGAAATTTCTGTTTTCAACAACAAATAAAACAAAAGAATGCAGATCAATTATGCCGCAATATGGTTTGCTGTTGGCTATGGTAAGCAGTGGAAGCAATAATAATGCATCGAGTACATCAACCCAATTAAATGTATGATTATTGATTATGGAAAAAAAAGTTCGATGTTAAATTTTACACACACATATATATATATACGAGAAAAATAACAATGCACTCATTTCATAACGCTATTAGAATGATGGCAAAATATTTGCACAAAATCCAGAGAATCGACGATATAGTTTTACATAAAAATACATCGTTGATAATCATGTAGTTGAAAAATGTTTATACATCTGACATGTTTTACATTAACGAGAACCATCAATGTACACATTAGCTAACCAAATAGAACAACAATGGCAGCTTTTGTGGTCAACACATAAAAGAATAACAAATAAAAAATAATATTTTCAGTGAACATTTTTCCACATTGGATTTTGGTCAATTGCGTTAGGATACAAACTCCCAAACTTTCATAGATTATTATTGTTACGCACTAGGGTGGTCTCATTGAATGACTTTATTGATATCAAAGATTCCATTTTTATGAAAAACTTACCGACAATTTCGTTATCGTACAAATATACAGTGCCGTGCAAAAGTTTGAGTACGACTATAAAATCCATATTTCAATGTCTTTTTGTCCCATTCAACCCAAATAAGGGTTTTAATCTGAAAAAATTGGCCGTTTCATTTTACCATTTTCCAACGGCCATATCTTGGCCAAATGCCGGCCGATTTTGATGTTTGAGGCCAAAAATGAAATCTATTTTTCAAGACCTTTCCAGTGATATACATTACTTTTTGATCCGTTGGCCCGTTAAAAAACTCATTTTTGGCCGCCATTTATTAATGGCCAAAAATGGCCAAAGGCCGGCCAAATGTTGTCCTCAAAATGTTTCATTCAGTCTGAATTTCAATAGGCCATCAGATTAAAACCCTTATTTGGGTTGAATGGGACAAAAAGACATTGAAATATGGATTTTATAGTCGTACTCAAACTTTTGCACGGCACTGTATATGTATATATATAATTGAATCCGAGTCCAAAATTTACAACTTTCTAACCTTCGAAAAGTGGAATAATTTTCCCAAAACACAAAATATTCCACTAGGGATATAAGTGATCGATCCCGCACTAATCATCTTTGATATCTCTTCGAAGGGTTGTAACAGTGATATGATCGGCACATGAGCACCATCTCTACTGATTGCCATTATTGCAATGTAAATGAATAGAATGTCTGTTTCTTCTTCTTCTTTTTCTCAACATCAATTGCATACGACTTATGGTAACTCTCCGTAATCATTAGAGGTGGCGCTACTTATGCGCATCAATTGACTTTTGCATTAGCTCTTATGTACTGTGCGTGCCTTTTGTATCTCTTAAATCAGTTAATCAGTCCACCCTATTACCCAATATGCCTGTTACTCGTTTATTTTCACTGAAATTCAAACAATGTGTTGTTTACGCAATTTTTCGATCAACATATTCCATTATATTTGCATAAATGGAATTGTGCGGATTTTTTTTATCATGGCGATTATTATTGCAAAATATTAAATCGCATTTGTTTTTATTCTATTCAAATTTGCCCATTTTAGTGCATCATAATGCGGTCAATATTCCACTTAATACGGCTATATTTCTTGCCAAATAAAATATTCATTTTCAAATATATCTCTTCAAAGAAGTTGGCCAACTATGATGGATATATTCAAATTAGATTGTTTTTGCGTTATTCCCCGTTCGATAACACAGATGTGGCCACAATGGCAATGGGTAATTGAATAAGACTGGCTAAAGCTGAATTATTCGCATGTTGCAAATAATTTTGGTACCCGTGTGAAAAAATAGTAACTGAGCAGTCAGTTAACTAATTTGGGACAAAAATGACTTACTTTGATTGACATTTCAGTACAAAGTGTAGTGTAAGTCTATCATAGTTAACTGAAATCATTTGAAGTTACAAGTCAATCTAAGTTGTTTCATTTGGGACCAAGTGATTTTCTTAGAACAAAAATATAAATTCAATCAACTAAAGTCAACTGAAGTTATAGTCAGTCAATCATTTCTTTTTCACACGGGTAGATAAAAAATAAATGATCAACTATTAAATTTCGATTTGTTGAAAAAAATAAAATAAAAAACCAACATGAATGTGATTGAGATTAGTTTTATGAAATATTGAATTTTGCGACGACTTGAAACGAACAAACAACAACACTTACAACTCGAAACAAAAAAACAGCAAAAAAGGGAATGTGGGAAATATGAATGAAAAATAACACTACTCGCATGGAATTCAAAACTGATGTTACGGATATTTTTGTGGCTTACCAAAAACTGTATAATTATATTTGGGTTGTTATGTCGCGTGCATACATTTGGAATAAATTCAAGTGAATTATTTAATTTGAATTAAAAATAGCATTAATACATTAATAAATTATGCGTTAATAAATGACGACAGGCTCTATCTTCTTCTTTTTCCCGTCTGCCCTCTTTCTCTCACCGTGAGTTTGGATGAGTGCAGAGGATGCGAATAATCTCATCATTAAATTTAGATACAGATAACATATCTATTCGGACCTCAGGTTTCTCTCTCTCTCTCTCTCTCTCTCTCTCTCTCTCTCTCTCTCTCTCTCTCTCTCTCTCTCTCTCTCTCTCTCTCTATGTTTGGTATCTGCACAAATCATATTTAGTAATTGTCACAGCGTAGCTGTATATCATTATGATTATTATGATCTTTGGGAATAGAGGCAAAATCTAATTTGGAATACACAAATAAATGCGCCGTGCAGGAAATCGATAGTAATCACAAAAACTATATTTGTGTGCCAATTCGAGTGAATTACGCTAAACGCCACTGTAAATCACATCAATTCGATCACAAAGCGCACATACTTTTTCAATAACTCGTACGTTTTATTATTATTCATTATTGAGCCAATATGAAGCCCGTAAATACAAACTGCATGAATGCATCGAGTTGGGTAGAGTGCACGGCATTAACATCAACATCCACGGCAAACCACCAGATGGCTCAATAAATGCCAAAGACTCGTATTTGTTATGGAAATTAAGCAATTATACATCATCAAATTCGGCTAACTTTAATTTTTGATGCAATTATTACACGTGACACTGCATCAAATGAGCATATCCATATCGCATTTGGTTCTATTTGGAATTAGATGAATATTGAAAATGAACTCTCGCAACGGCCCAATTCACACAGCAACTCTTGTAACTCATCATAAACTCCCCAAATTCGATTGAATCAAATCGTATTAACGCAAACATGCTCAACCATTTTTGTTGACATTTAAATGGTAGTTTTTGTTTTGTTTAAAAATAATTTATGTGGATGCGCACAAAAACATCAGTTTTTATAAATAATTGAATCTTCAACCTGGATAAGTAAGAATCAAAATGGTTGTTTTTTTAAACCATTTTTGCTCCTTTTTTTTGAATAAAAGTAATTAATTTATACGCTCCGATGATAAAACAGATTAATACAGAATCCGATGCTCATTTCCATTTCAAATTGTCCCATCGTATCGTCCAAATTATAAAAACGAATAATGCTTCACATTGAGCACATGTGCTCAAGGCGTGTGTCTCTTTCACAACTGTACATTTGACAGAAATAATTTCACTTCTCAGCATTCGAAAGAATGCATATGTTTGTTCAAAGTGCATTGTGCACACACTTGAATCGTCAGGAAATGTGCTTATGATCAGTATCAATTTGTATCATTTTTTTTTCGTATTCAACTCGAATGTGACCTTTTTTTGGCGCGCTTTACTTCAAACGATTGCACACAACGGAACAGAGCAAAAGAGAAATGAATGGGCAAGCGGAATAATGAAACGTAATTCTGTTTT
>NW_022597736.1:0-8140 GCF_009176505.1 Sitodiplosis mosellana
AACAAGTGATAAGTATTTCAATATATATAGTTCAATTATATCTTATAAATTGCATGTTGTCAACAGCTCCACATTCAGCCACTTCACCTTGTAAAAAGGATAATGCATTGTAAAATTTCCATTTTTGCTGCGAACCACCTTCGCTACCGCTTCTTTTTTGGCTTTTTATGCATTTTGGAAATAGATGGTTCGTAGCGATCTAAATTTATCCTTGACCATATCTTCCGTGAGGTCAAGTATTACAGCGATTTGCGCGATGGCGTCGTTCTTTTTATAGGTATTTTTGAAGTGTCGATGACTTTTTTGCCACAAACATGGATGGGATTCGATTTCCCTTATGAGAGAAAACACTGTTTCGTCCAGCAACGATGTTTGCGATGACATCTTGAACGATAATTTATTCATGAAAAAATAAATTAAACACAGAGCAATTGAAAATAATGAGAAAAATATTGACACTGAATCACATTTGACGCTTACCTCGTGGCTGTTCACTCAACAAATGAACTGTCAGCGTGCGATCGAGCGTGCGAGTGCCTTCACTGTTTCAAACATTCGCTTCTAGACGTTGCAAGCGTTTTGCTTGCAAGCGCTTGCGGCAAGCACTTTCGCACTTGCACGCAAGTACTTTTTTCGGAATCAGACGTTGCAAGTGCAAGTAAAGCGCTTGTTGCAAGCGCTTTACCTACATCGTCTGGCGACACCTATAGGATATAGGATTAGGCAAACATCCTGAATAATTCTCCAGGCTTAAGAATTTTCAGCAATCTATCCGTAATTTCATCACAAGCTGCGTTGCTCTGTGCGCAGACTAATTGTTCGAACAATCTTCGCAATTGCTGCTACTAATGTTCTTGTTTTGCCGGTGTCTGGTGGTCCGTTCAATAAAAATGGCTTTGGGCGGTGATATCCTGCCATTATCTTTTTTACAGCGTCTTTCTGTTCTGCGTTTAAATTTTTAGTGATATCACAGCTAATATTAAACAGATAAAAACAATTAAATACGATTAAATATCTACAATATAGACATTTTGAATATAACACTAATCAACGGTGTTTTTGCGCGAGCAAAACGGACCATACTACGTTGTAGAGGACCTTCCCCTAATCTCAAAACCATATTACGTTTATCTGGGTTACGGTACGACTTAGTGCATTTTGGTTTTATGTAGGTTTTTTCTAAAAATCGACGTTCTCTGTACACATCGGAGGCTGTTACTTTTTTCGTAGACTAGCTAGCACCAAAAATAAAATGGTTCTGAATAGTAGAAGGAAGTACCTTTCAAAGCGTTATAGACCATTAGATTCGGTGCAGTGGTTAGAATTTTATAAACGATAAATGTGAGGTGAGAACGTTGAAACTAGTCGACTTCATCACCTGCCGAATTGAATATACTCAAAATTGCGAATGATTTTCGCCAGTTTCAAATTTGCATCGTAAAGAGCATTGAATTTAGATAAATTTTGCCATAGTCAGATCTATCGTATGACCAATAATAAGAAAGTCACAGCTGTACATAGACGTTGACGAACGGTAAAAATCAAGAAAAATCAAAATTAAATGCAAGCCAATAACCATTTTCCGAATATCCAGTGATCATGAAACTTTGGGAATCTAATTTTTTCGTCAATAACCTATGCCAAGCTAAATTTGAAGTCAATCTGATGGAAAATTGGGGTACCTCCCATATAAAAGTTTCGAATTTCATCTCTGAAATGGCAATTTTTGTATGGGAGGTACCTTTATTACTTAACCGAAAAAGTTACAGCCTCCGATGTGTACAGAGAACGTCGATTTTTAGAAAAAACCTACATAAAACCAAAATGCACTAAGTCGTACCGTAACCCAGATAAACTTAATATGGTTTTGAGATCAGGAGAGGGTCCCCTTCAACGTGGTATGCTCCGTTTTGCTCGCGCAAATCAAAAGTTGAAATTCGTTGATTAGTGTAATTTGATATTTCAATTTTTCACTCTTAATTTACCTCTCTTGATAATTTATCGTATCTAGCTGGAAACTCACGCTCAAGTTCAGATTCTTCATTAAAATGGCGAATATTTCATGTTTTTTCGCCCAATTTAAAGCATTCATTTGCAATTGACAGCTCAGCTGATTTATTGTGAAACAAACATCGAAGGTCTCTTCCTTGTTCCACACAATCATCAAACCACCAAAAGCGTCGTCATTTACTTTGACGAAAATGAATTCATTGTCACATCGCAGAATACTTGCCGGAAATGAGCATTCGGACGATTTTAATGTCACCTCTTCTAAGATACCATCATTTTTTGCCTTGTACAAATTGTGTGTGAGTTGCTGTAATTTCAAATAAAACCAAATTTCAATAAGTGTCTATAAAGTAATATACTGTACATATAAATTTTGTATATAATCAATCTTACGTTGTTTTTAATTCGGAAGATACGATCGGAATGGGAATGATGATATTAACATTTTTCAAATTAAATTGTCTCATAGTCTTAGTGTTTGCTGCCTCTTCCAAGTAAATAAGAGCAGTAATAAATTTGCCATTTTCAATTGCCTGTTATTGAATTATTTGATAAATTTTTATTTATTGTAAAATATTGATTGATATAAAATATTTCAAATTTTCTTACCCGAAACTAGCTTTCGTACTTCCAAATTCTCCCTCTTTTGTCTTTTTGGGAATACGGAATTTGACTGATTTCTCCGTGGAATTTGTAGTTGATGTTGAAATTGCTGGCTGTGTTAATGACATTGGCATTGATGCAGACATAAGACGTTTGGCCTCAAGAATTGCCTTGACCACCTTACTTGCAATGGAGAGATCTTGATGAAATAATTCAAATTCATCGCTTGGTGCGACGTAAATTATTTCGCCGTTTCGTACATCGCAATCCGATAGTTGATAGATTGGTCGAGATGGTTTACGCTCAGGTGATGACGTCTCATTATCAACGTGGTAACTTGTAGAATTTTCCTTTCGGTCTTGTTTTCCACGAATCCGTGCACTGGCTTTTCTGGTACGGATTGGCAAATTATCATCTTTATCAACTATAGCTAGGTCCAGTGACTTTGTTTCGTTTGTTAAGGCCCCGCTTTCGATGTATACTTTCTTTGACTGAAGCCACAACTTCGTGTGTATCAACGCGGTTGGCTTTAAGAGTAGAAGTAATACAATGTAAGCAAGAGAGAAAAAACGAAAAATCAATGAAATTTTGTTGTTTTGATTTGTTTTTCTGTGCTTTTCTGACCGTGAATTGATCGTGGAATGCCGTTGAACGCATGCCAAATTGAATTTGACTGCGAAGATTAGCGCACCTCATGTTCAATTGGAGAAAAATTAGGAACTATGAAATGAGAAATATAAATGTACCTGTACGTCTTTTCCTTGTATTTTTCGGGGTTGGCACTGCAGCCCCACCATCTACTGTTCTTCCCTTTTCGTGTGAGCCTTGATGACTTTCATTTTCAACGCGGTTGGCTTTAAGAGTCGAAGTGAATTTGTCAACATTTGTCTTTTCGGGAATACGTTTCAACGTGGAATTTGTAGTTGATGTTGAAATTGCTACGAAGTAATACAGTGTAAGCAACAGGAAAAAACGAAAAACTAATAAAAAAAATTACCATCTTCTAGCAATCCGCGCAATATACCGCATTTATCGAAATGACTGCCCACACACTCAATATTATAGCGACATCTATTATTAAAATAGCTTGTAGTAAACGCATTCATAGCATTTCACTGTAGTTTCGATGTTACCTATTAAATTCCCCTGTGGTATGTAGTTAACAAGTGTCAAACATGAATGTGTCAGTACTACAAGGGAATTTAATAGGAAACATCGCGACTACAGGGAAATGCTATAAATGCATTTACTACAAGCTATTTTAATAATAGATGTCGCTATAATATTGAGTGTGCATGTTAAATTTGCCATGGCAGCATTTGTTGCAGTAATCACAATAGCAGGCAGTGCGAATGAGACGATTTGCTTTTCGCTTTGAATTGGTTTTGCACTGTAAAGAACAGTAAAGAAAGTAATACGTCAGATAATAATGTAATGTGTGAAAACAGAAATAATTGAGAAAAATGTTAATGATTTGTTTTGTATCTGTTCGCCCTAAAATGTGGAACTATTAAATCCGATTAAATTCAACTTTGCTAATGAAACTAACAGTGGAAAATATCCCATAGGATGAAATAAAATAGGGGAAGGTGGGGAAATTCGTAACACACATCGAAATAATTTAATAACATTCTAGAAAATTAACATTTTTCCAAATTCTAAAGTGGTACGACTTAGTAAATGTAAAAACCTAACTTTTGGCACTTGTCGCTTGTTGAAATTCGAATCGGTTGAAAAAATGTACCCTTGGCAAAAAACCCTTGATTTTGCGATTTTCAAAAATGGTGGAGAAATTCGGAACACTTCATGAAGAAAACTGAAACAATTTTGATGCAAAACGTTTATGGAGTACTAGGAAAACACAGAAGAATTAATTTTAATGAGGAAAAAGTTCAAAAATAGCGGTTGTTTTTAGTCGGATCAGTAATTGTTGCCTGTGAAATAGCTACCAATCATTTTGGTGCATTTCAAGTGGACAGCTCGATCGCATGAATTGCAATGAGTATTTTGTCAAAATTTTGCATGGAATATAATAAATATGCATAAAAAAGCGATATCAACTTGAAAAGTATTAAAAATCACTTGATCAATTTTTCGTATATAGGGCGTTCCGAAATTCCCCACTCACTAAGGTTTACAACATAATCGTGTTTTGGTCACTTCCTTTTGTGAGTCGAAATATTAATGGTATACGATAATTATAAACATATTCGTCTGAGTTGATTTTTCGAAAAATGTGTGAAATCAATGCAGACAGGCATTCTCAATATTAAATTTTCATGACTTGATTTCATGTCGATGACGTACGTACACACTCGTCGAGTGCTAATGGAAATTTGAGGTTTTGTTTAGAGAAAACGATGAGAGTTGTTCGCATGTCTCAAACTATTCATTTGCGGCAAAATTTGGCGGTGTTCCGAATTTCCCCACGTTCCGAATTCCCCCACCTTCCCCTACAAATTACTTTAGAGTGATTTGCCTCTCGATTACGACTCTGATGCCCATAAAGTTCTTTGTTTCTATTGGTTTTGTTTGTTTGAAATGTATTTTCCATTGCGCATCTAGTAAGATGCATTGATCTTTTTTGTTATTCAGAGAGTTTTTCTTTTTTCACACTTATCTGTCAAAAATTGGCTAGTCTTAAACAATTTAAAATAATGAAATGTTGAAATATGAAGTTTCTTACAATTTTTAAACATAACGTGAAAATTCATGATTTCGTTCGTCATGAAAATAGTAAAAATAATCATTTTTTTGCATATCGTTTGAGATGTTCCCTTCTGATGTTTCGACTGTTTCAAAGTAAACGGTATTATGTTGATCGCAAATCACTATCGGCAAATCGCTAACTTCGTGTTGTTCAACCATTGTTGATGATGTTGTCGATTCATGTTCAATTTCATCAGTTTCTATTTTCTGTTCTGTGTCTGCGTTTGTCTGCTCAATAACCATCAATTGAGGATAGGTAACTTGGCCGCCTAACTTTTAGCCGCCGAAGGAAAATTGCACTTGGCCGCTGGCGTCCAAAAGTGATTTTCAAAAGTATTACTCTTGGCCGCCGGCGGCTAAAAGTGATTTTCCGTTGGCGGCCAAGCGTAATATCAAAAATACCTTTTGGGCGCCCGCGGCTAAAAGTCGTTTTTAACGGCGGCCAAAAGTTTATATTAAATATTACTCTTGGCCGCCGGCGGCCAAACGCATTTTCAGTGGTTTCCAAGCAGAATGTAGAAAAGTGCTTTTTTCTAGACCTTGTGCTCTCTTGTACTAAACTGAACTATTCATACAAAAATGTGAAAAATGGTACGGTCAGCAACGGTCAGAAGTACCAGAGGACCAAACGAGCGCGCGCGAGTGAGGTCCTCTGCACTCTCCTTTCCACCTCTGTTGGTACTACCATTTTATTTCAATCAGCAATTAATTACAATGAACGAGAGTAACCGTGAGTCTAAGAAATAGCATTTTTCTGCATTCTGTAACTAATTCGTCATCGGCGGCCAAAACGCATTTTTAATGGCGGCCAAAGTAATTCCTGAAAATGACTCTTAGCCGCCGGCGGCCAAAAGCAATTTTTTTCGGCGGCCCAAAAAATTCTTGAAAATCACACTTGGCCGGCGGCGGCCAAAAGGTAATTTTCCAGCGGCCAGAAGTAATTTTCATAAAGTTACATTTGGCCGCCGGCGGCCAAGAGTGATTTTCGTCGGCGGCTAAACCGTCGGCGGCCAACTTACACTGAGCCCATCAATTCAATGGCATCACTACATTGTTGTTGTTCATTTTGTTGTTGCGCATAGTTATCCCGATTATCATCTTCTTCATCATTATCACTACCAGATGAATAGAATTTTTTATTGACACACCACTTCGGGTTTGGTTCTTTGGCACCACGTTGTGTTTGGTGGAGCCACAAGTTTCGTTCACATTTGAATACTGGAAATTGTAAAAATTATAATAATTCATTCAAAATGAATGTAAAACGTGTATCAATCTCTTTCGTTCCCAGCATTACCAATAAATTGAAAACTAAATTTAATGAATTTGACATGCAGTTTGTTTATCGAAATGAAAACAAACTAGCCAATTTATTGGGATCCACGAAAGACAAAACACCGAATTTAAAAAAGTCGGGTATTTACTGTGTCAAGTGTGGTGCCTGTGGTCGTTCTTATTACGGACAAACGAAGAGAGCGATAACAGTGCGAGTCGGTGAACATTTTAAGTGTATTCATAACAACATGCCAAACAAATCAGCTGTTGCTTTACATGCATTGTTTAATGACCGTACAAACATCGGCATTGAAAATGTATCGTTGAAACAACAAGTGAACGATGAACGGCGACTCGACGCCTATGAATACTAATACATTCAAAAAGACCCGAACACAATAAATTTAGACGAAGGCAATATCACATCAAGCCTTATCGACCGTCTCATTTAACTTTTACCGAGAACAATTCGTTTCGTTATGCGTTTGTGTTTGTGTGAGTTTGTGTTTTGTCTAATGAACTTTTTATGCGTGTGAAGAGATGACGAATTTGTGCCGAAGCGACAATTTAACCAACAGTCGTGATGCTGATGATGAACTGTATACAGTTCGAAATGCATTCAGGTGTGTTCAAATAATTTTTATTTGTCATTTTTGTGAAATCATTAAGGTGTTAGACTCAAAAATAATTTGAAATCTATATAATTCTACGAACATACGTTGGGGCATATTCGTAATATTTACGAATATATTCGTACAATCTACAAATGGTTGTAGTTTATTCGTAATATCTACGAATAAAAATAACATTCGTATAATGTACGAATGCCATTCGTGGTTGAAAACCACTAATGAAATTCGTAGAATGTACTCATAAATTCGTACATTGTACGCACAGAAATTTTTCAGTGTATTGTTATTTATTACGTATGTAGATGGATGTTGTTATTTGTTAAATACACTGAATATGTGTTTTCACTGTTATTACGGTAAATTTAAATGGTTTTGTTTTTGGTTTTTTTTATTTTTCTGTTACTCCGATTTTCTTAGTTATACCTTTGTTTTTTGTTTCTTCTGTTTACATTGTTTGAGGCTGAGTCCAAATGCTCGGCTATAAAATTTATAGCCGGCTAGAAAAATTCAAATCCGTCTTTCGCCGTATGTAGGTAGGCTTGTCATGTCAGGTTATTTAATTCTGGGCTATTGCAAGCCACTGGACCCAAATCCACCAATATTTTGAGGCATTTGTCGCTGTAATGACAATTTTCATTTTCTAGCCGGCTAGAATTTTTTTTTCGCTTTTTTCGCATTTTTCGGGGAAATTTTGGGTGGATGAAATGAATTAGGACGAATAATGAAGATTTTTTTGATTTTTTCGGAAAAAATTGATTTTTCTGAAAATGTTTTTTTCCGACTTTTCTTTATTTTTCTTGGAAAATTTCAATCGAATGGAACATATTAGAACCTAAAAAGAAGTTTTACATCAGAAATTTTCATTTTTTTCGATTTTTTGTAATTTTTTGCAACATTTTCAAAGGCCCATA
>NW_022597737.1:0-19720 GCF_009176505.1 Sitodiplosis mosellana
GCGATTCTGAAATTAGATGGAAGAATGCAAAAAAAGCAAATCTAAATCGCTCCGAATGATTTTTTTAAATTGATATCAGCTGTTTTGTGTTCGCTTTCGTCACGAGGAATTACTTCGAAAGAAGTTTTTTTATTTGATATAAAATACTGACAAATTGTTTTCTTGCATAATTACTTAATGTATAGAATTAATGATGCATAACTGTGATTTTTACACAAATTTACACAAATTGATCGTTAATTCAGCAACATTGAGTTGGTGATTGTTTTGACCTATTGTTTGTTTGTAATGGAATCTAATTGAGTTATGTCAATGTATTAACGAAGATTAACTTATGAATTGTTTATATCTTTTGGTCTCGATATGAATTGTAAATTCAAAACTACCAACAGGGACTTGTTTAGATTAGACGTAAAACTTCTCTTCAATTTACCACCTATTTGATAAATTGAACGATGACTTTTGCAGTCATTGAGGTCGACACTAATTTGTTTAACGCCCCAGTTAGTATATCATTTCTCAAACGTGTTGTTAGATTTTCTTGAATCGTTGACAATCGGCGTTCATTAGACATTTCATGTTTGGTCATTCGCGTAGTCATTAATTAGGTTATTCTTTCGCCTAGTCGAGAACCAATAGCTATGTATAATCAAACTATTTCCTGTTATACCCTTAATTGTATAAAAATCAAAAGATCAGGTTTTTCATGACTCTTGGAGTCATTTTCCTGCAAAACCAAATATTCGGCCAGTTTTTTATCGGTGTTAATAAATGAAATGAAATCATTGAATTTTGAAGAATGATTTTACACTAGATAGAATTGATTTTTTGACCTCCAATGGAATTTTTAGTTAGACTTACCTGAAATTTTTGGTATCAGAATCTATAATGGGAGGTTCCCGTAAATCGATTCCGATTGACTTCAAACTTTCTGGCGGTTCATTTTTGGTGAAAATGAAGTTTGGAAACTAACCATTTACAAACGCCATCTGTAATCTTTTCAAAAAAGTTTTTCTCAGTGTACACTTCGATTATAACATTTCAATGCAAATTTCCACAAAACCAATGAACATATTTAGACCGCATAGCACTTAAATTCTTTGTATGAACTCCCTCTATAAGATTCAATGTAGAAACTGAAAAGTACTGCAAATGCGATCAGCATGAAACTTTCAGGATCTTATTTTTTCAGCAAAAAATTGAATTCCAGAAAGTTTCAAGCCATTCAGAAAATACATAGTTTTCGATAAAAATGTTCAAAATTGTAATCAAAAACAATTGTGTTTTAGGTTCGTTTGTACTTTATTTCTTGTAACTTTTCATCACAAAGCAAAACTAAGTCAAATTTTTGGACAATTTCGGAGTGAAATGTCAAAAATAGCTGAAACTGGATTTTCTTTTTTGGTAATTTTGCAACGAATAACATATTTGCCCGCAAAAATTTTGAAAAAAATTGTAAAAAAAACCAGTCTAATCAGAGAACAATCAAATCCATTGTTTAAAAGTGCACAGCAAAAAATAAAAGTCTACATCTGGGCGTGTTTTCAGCTAAAGACTCATTCAGCCGATATTTCTGCTAGTACCTTGAGCTACAGGCGAAATTCCGCTTATAATCTAGTCGGTATTTTGTCTGAAACTCTGTTTGCTAGGCGAAATATAGGACTGGGCGCCTCTACCAGTCGAAATTCCGCCTAAATCTGGACATTTATTTTTGACTGTGTGTCAAAAATGTGTCTAATTTGAAGTTCGAATAATTTATTTTGTCAAATTTTTGTTTTTGCACACATTTTTCTTTATAGTAACTTTACAATCACACTACATAGACAAATATTACCAAAGACAAAAATAAAGAGAAAACATTGACGAATAAAAATCCCTTTTGAAGCAATGTGATCGGCTCTACAGGCGTTCAAATGTTGCCTGTCTAGAGGCGGTTGTATGCATTAGGGGGTTAACTTCGAAGTTCCATTGTGATATACATATTTATAAAAAAAACAGAAAATATTCTTCAAAAATGTGTTCGAATTTCGAAAAATCCATTTTTCCACGATTTGAACCAAAAGCCATTAGTCCCGAAAGACCATAGACTTACACCACCTGGCCAAGGCATTTGGAAGTTATGATCAATGGGTATCAGCATTCTGTCAATCGTATGGAAATACGACAACAATTTGTCTGCATCCAACATAGCTAGTTTTGCGATTATAGTGGCGCTGCTATGTTCAAGTATTTTCCTGTATTCGAAGAAGATCCACACAAAAGGGAATGAAAAATTTTCGTTATGATTTTTTTCTATTGAATTTTTTTGAATGTATTTTACATTACAAAAACGACACCTGCGGCGCTGCGAACGTTTGACAGGTAACAGTCAATTGTTAGCAGGCATTGGTTATGATGGCTAGAGAGAAAATTAAAAAACAAATACAACCAGAGCATCAGATTCGCTACTGATGGCGCCATCTAGATTTTCCATACATTTTCATTCCACAATGAAACCGAACTAAAACGAAACGAGGAATCGATTTTCGATGAAATTTCATTCAGACTCATGACATTTGTTCAATCTGGTTGTATTTAATATGTCCGTTTGTCCGAGTGACTTGTCCGTTTATGATTGGGTTTTGTCCGTTTATGATTGGGTTTCGTCCGTCCGTCTGTTTGTCCGTTTGCTAAATGTCTATTTGATTCGGACAAACGGACGGACGGACAAAAACAGAGGAGAAAAGTCACTTACCCCACCAATGAGCTGAAACAAATAATGTTGTCCGTTTCTATGTTGCTGGAGTGTGTAACCGAACTTCAACATCAATCGATTTTTTACGGAGCAGATATTTCGTGTGTTGGGTCTACAACGACTTGTGCAATTTGCATGGATCTGCTCAAACTGTGCTTTTGACCGGCGCAAGATAGCGGTGGCGCCTATTCGCAATTTGCGGAATTTTTAAGAACTATCAATACTTGTTGTTGTTGTCATGAATTTCGCAACAACAAGAAGTATTGATAGTTCCTTAAGTTGCCGCAGATCCTATTAAGGCGCTACCGCTATTCACTGTCACGTCAAATACATTGGTTCTTATGGGAGAGAAGCACAGGTTGGATCTGCTTGAATGCCATCAAAAGTGATGCTAGCGTGGAATATCTAACGGTTGCTTGTGCATGTCTCACCCATAGGGTGGTAGTAGACTGCTCCAAAAAAAAGTTGGTTCGAAAAAAAAAGTGCCGTCCAGTTTCGAAAAATATACATAAAAAAAAAAGGTTTGGTCCAAAAAAACCATATGGATACCATATAAAAACCCATGGCAAGCCCCATATCAAATTTTTCATGACAGCGATTTCGGAAGCCATTTTAGATCGCAACATTTCGACCGATTCCATTATTCTAACCAAATTTCGGCAAAAAGTGATGATGGGGTTTTGTTTGGCTCGTCAATATCTATAATTTTTACCAAGACATCAGCCCTTGAAAAGGCATTCTGGGCCAGTTACAGTGTAAAATGACCAAAATAATGACAATTTTTCGGCATTTTTCGCTCTACTGGCCAGGGTGGTGGACTTTAGTTCAGTTTCGGAAGGTACCCCAAAAATACACTTTTTGGATGAGTTTCTTAGTACAAAGTTATTTTTTTCGAGAAATATTGGGAATCTACTCACACAGAATCTCTTATGAATGATTTTTGGGGTACCTTCCGAACAAAAATTGATATTTTCATAGTAAAATCCATGAAAAACATATATTTAGTTGGGGAGGTACCTTAAAAAGTCAATTTTGAGAGTTATTGTCTGAGTAGACTCCCCATATTTTCGAGAAAAAATAACATTGCACCAAGACACCATTCCTAAAAAGCTTACACTTAAGGATTTTTTGGTCAAAAGTCGATTTTTTGGGAGTTGAAATCGAATATGAGGCCAGAAATATGTGGAAACATCACTCGATTTGGTCATGTAAGTACCCGAAATGTTCGTAAAGGACCATACTAGATGTTCAAAGGCAGAAAAGGTAGAAATCATTTGCCTTTACCTGTCAAACCGAAGCTCATGTTTGTGATTTGCTCATTTTGGCCTGAAATTTGTCTTATATGTGTGAATCAATTGTCGCCAAATTACATCCAAATCGCAATCTGACAAGTACCAAAATTTTTATACAGGTTTTGACTATACGACACAAGTCCAAAACTGAACAAAAGTCCACCACCTGGGTGGCCAATAGAGCGAAAAATGCCGAAAAATTGTCATTATTTTGGTCATTTTACACTGTAACTGGCCCAGAATGCCTTTTCAAGGGCTGATGTCTTGGTAAAAATTATAGATATTGACGAGCCAAACAAAACCCCATCATTGATTTTTGCCAAAGTTTGGTTAGAATAATGGAATCGGTCGAAATGTTGCGATCTAAAATGGCTTCCGAAATCGCTGTCATGAAAAATTTGATATGGGGCTTGCCATGGGTTTTTATATGGTATCCATATGGTTTTTTTGGAACAAACCTATTTTTTTTAGGTATATTTTTCGAAACTGGACGGCACTTTTTTTTCGACCAACTTTTTTTTGGAGCAGTCTAGGTGCTTTTTTTTATTTCGAAATCTCCCGAATAAACTTGGTATTACTATGAAAAATAATAATAAAAGCTAATAAAAGCATGAGATGTAACGATTACATTATAAATTTGATCAATACATCGAATTTTCTAATGTAAAAAAATTGTGTTCGAACCGAACATCGAACACAATGAATGTCAAACGAACGAACGAACAAAAAAATATTTTTTCAAATTGTCGAACGAACGAACGAACAAAAAATATTTTTTTCAAATTGTCGAACGAACGAACGAACGAACAAAACCTTTTTGTAAAACCATGTCGAACGAACGAACAAGCGTTCGAAAGTGTTCGACGGACGTAGTGTTGGCAGCATCAAGAAAATTCAAATTGTCGCGCTGTTTAGTTCGGAAAAAAAATTCCGAAATTACATTGATTTGCCTATTGAAATTGAGGACTCTCGCGTCGCTACAGTTGTCATTTAAGTTGTTTTCGGTCTTGCTGCCATCGATGGTCTCATCCACATATTGAGAACGGAAGCCATTTTCAATGATTCAAACAACTTTTTCACCACTGACGAGAGCCACACATTCTTTAATCGGCTTCTTTTCGCTTTATATGAAATCGTTCGAAAAGATCTCGCGAACAAATCAATGTTGGAGAAGTGTCAATTGAAAGCGCTATTCAGCGAACGAAATCACACCGATAAAATACATTTCAATCCGTTCCGTTTTACTGCTTGAATGAAATTGAAATTGTGGAAAAATTCTTGAAGAGGTAATTTGCTTTTAAAGATTTTTCAGCAGATAACAGCAGCATACAATTGACGTTCGATGTTCTCACACAACCTCTTGAGATGCGTCATTTTCTATTGTTAAGAAAAAATTCTCAATGATTTTGAACAGCAGTGAGTGCAATGAAAATTATTGTTTTAACTCTCAACCGGGCAAGTGGGTCCGTTGTGATCCAAGAAGGACCTATATATTGACAAAATATGACAAAACCAGAGCGTGTTATGAGCTGATGTCAGCAGGACTAACTGACGTCTGTTGCTGATATCAGCTGCTGTCGAGTATGCATTGCGGTATTTTAACGCATTTGCAATATAAAAACGTGGAATCCAATGTTATGACAAGTGTGGTCTACCTATTATTATAAATTGTATATGAATCTATTAACCTTCAAACACCGTGATTTGGGCACTGTATGCCCAAGACCAACTTTTAACGCTTATATCTTCGTTATTTTCTATCATAAATGCATAAAATAACTATGGTTCGTTTCTTTGAGCATTTGGCTACATAAATTGGGCTAACATACTCATATATGTACGTTCACATATGTGCATGAACATTTGTGATGCGCTATACGTGAAATCGGTGCCTCTATGCCATATACATTTTTCGACAAATTGCGTATAAAAATTAATGTGAAACTATGAAAACATCATTGGAAAGATCTTGGAAAGTACATGTAATTTAAGTTATAAAACATCAAAATCGATCATCATTTTATTAAAATATGGCCATTTTATCAATTTTGGCCATAAAAAAATCCAACGGCCAAATATTGGCCAAATACCGGTCTATTTTGAAGTTTTATACCAAAAATGACATCTACTTTTCAAGACCTTTCTAGTGATATACATAACTTTTTGATCCAACCTGCCGTTCAAAATCTACATTTTTGACGTCAAAATCGACCATAGTGGAATTTGTATGTATATGTTTTTACCTTCATTTTTGTGAAGAGATCAACATTACAATCTCCACTTTATTGAAAAAAATTCCAAAAAACTTGCTGTTGTCTTTCATATTTCGATTTTTTATGACTATTATCACATTTCAAAGTAATTTTCATACTTTCCGATCAATAAATACTGAAATATTTACATTTAAAAATAAAAATTTAAGAAATTTTGACATTTTCATTCAAAATGCATAATGGGCACCCAGGCACCGGTTTCACGAACAACGTTAGAAATACATTTCACGGTTTGAAGGTTAACACCGCCCAAAAAACTGGCTGAATTATTCGTATTATTAAAACGTAGTGAAATTTGTGCATCAACTTTTTCCAGAGCTGGAAGTACTGGTTCTTGGTTGATTTCTATGGGCCATCTATAACGAAAAAAAAAAGTTCAAAATGCTGAATTCTCCATGATTTGGGGACCCAGGAAATGCGTTAGAATATCAATAAATTAAAAAACAATCAAATGCATTGTTTAAAAGTGTCAAAAGTTGTCTAATTTGAAGTTCAAATATTTTATTCTGTCAAATCTTTGTTTTCAGCAACAGCTTGATGTAAAATTATAGCACAAAAGACAAGAAATTTTTTTGTTTTCACTAGATTAAAAAATAAAATTATTTCAAGCAGACATTTTTCATTTCATTATATGTAAACTTTAATTTCAGAGTATACAATAGGGTGTTTTCCTGAAATTAAAAAGAGAAAAATGGTAGTTTTCAATTTAAAGAGCATAAAATTCTGTTTCAAATTATGGCATTAATGTAAAGAATTGATTGATATTGGCACGTCCCGAAGCAAAAAACTCTTTGCAAAATCGAATAATGCTTACCTAAAAACACCCACTAAAGTACTCCTGCGCAGTTAACATCAACCAGATGGGGAGTCAACTTGCTTCAACGCAACTATCCCACATGATCGGGATAGCCTTTAATAACTAATGTTACATTTGTTTTTTTTTGTTTGCAATGTGCTGATTAGACAGCATGATCAGCTGGCTGCTGGTCGTACTCGAACATTTCTACATCATTATCCACGATGGCGACAGCAGCAGCGGCTGCTTCAGCGGTTGCTCTAGCGGCAGCAGCAGCGGCAACAACAGCGGCTGCTTCAACAGCTTCGCACCAATACCTATTGATCGCCTCTGGTATCGGAAGTCCCAGTAATGTCCATAGTCCTGAACGATTAAACAAATGAACCTTCTTGAAAAATCATTCAATCGAAATTGTGCGTCAATTAGTATTACCTTTCAGTAGAATGTTCTTAGCAGCCACGACGTCACGATGCCAAATCACAGAGCATTCGAGGTTTAATCGCCAGTTTTTGTAGTAACATTTTACTTTTGGGAATAAACACTCGTCTTCTTCCGATGCTTCTTCGTTCATGGCGCGTTGTAACTGTCGGTAGATCGATAGATCCGTTTTGCCCAACTTTGACACAATTTTCGTTGGCAGCAATGTTCTGGCGTCGGGTACGCATCGGCATTTCTTGAATCTGGCCGCTTTGTTCTGGTTTTGGAATCGATTCATACATCTTGCGTCGGTTTGAGATGTTCCCCATTCGTCCACCAATTGTATGAAACAATCTCGGCGCTTCTTTATTGACCTCAAAGTCTTACGCACCCCTGGGCACCGCACGTGCTTCTTGATACTTATTGGGCTATCAGGTGGTATTTCGCCATCAGCACCAAAAAAGAACAGAGTCGGTTTCTTATCGGTCACCTTATTCACCCATTCGTCGACAACACTACTGCTCTTGATGTGTTTGTCCAAGGCGAGTCGAGTGTACTTGGCAGTTGAGTAAGCGCAGATTCCATGCTTCATCATCTTGACTCGGTGTTTGATGTAGTTCAGCCACATTGACCCTTTTGGCGACGGCATCACTGGATACAGCTCACGGTTTTCTCTGTCTGCGCGCTCCATTTCGACGAAATTTTTGGTCCATCGCTTTGCTTTGGCATTTCGCACCTTTTGACCTGTTTGCCAGTGGAATTGCTTGCTCGACATTACAAAGTTGGTCTGAAAAAATAAATAGAAAAAAAAGGTATAGTTATTGAGTTTTGGCACTTAAGCATTTTCTATTAAAATACACACAACTTATTCAAATGTATACAAAACTTACTTCTTTGCCAGTTTCAATGTCGTGTGTTGTTGTGGTATTCCAACTTCGCACGCCTGTATCAACGCCCGAAAAATTTTTGGTTGTGCCATCCTCAATCTTCCGAATGATGCGAGATTTTTGGTCGGTTTCTTTGTTGTCTGTCTTCTTTTTGGCCGAGTACTGGAGAGACACAGAGATTCCATCGGTGTTTATGGAAAAGTCAAACTGCTTTTTGCCACGTACGAATCGTCGAATTTTTCGCATGTAAAAATACTGATTCCACCAATAATCTCTGTCCCGGTTGAAATCCTTTTCTGGAATAATTGTTGTGCTTGTTGTTCCTTTTTTATTCTCAATTTCCACTTTCGGCAACAATTTTTGCGAAGACAACACCTGTCGCATGGATGTACAATCGATTCTGAATTGCGTACGCCGGAAATCACACATCGGCACCACTACTAAATTTCGAATCAATGGCCGAAAATCTGGGTTGTCGAGCATTTGGTTGCGCTTGCGTTTCCATTTTCCTTTTGTCTTTTTTCGCTTTCTTTTCTTGCGTTTGGGTCGGCGCTGATGTGGCCACTCCGAATTGTACTCTTCTATCTCGCGCTGCATAGATAGGTACATTGGCATGGCCTTAAACCAATGTTTTGGGTCAGTTGTAAGGTCATGCAGATCGATTTCTGGGAACACATTCAGGTCGTTCACCATGTCATACAACACGCTACACCGTTCGAGTTTGTTTGGATCGCGAATTGGCACTTTGATGTCTTTTTGTTTGATGATCAGATTCACAACACTTGCGATGTCACTTGGCAAAAATTTCTCTGCATCATCTCCTACGTCTGAGTTCCATTGGAAAACCTTCAGTTTCAAGTACTGGGTGATGTGTTTGTTAGCATGCGTTTCAAGATTGGTGACGACGTTATCTGTGTACTGATTGGTCAAATGCTTGAGGCCATTGCCGAAATTTTTGTTGTTGGGCCAATCGATACGATGATAGTCGTCAAGACCTTCGACAATTGCCTTGAATTCAGGATCGATACGTGGCAGCTCTGCTCGTGGTCCTCGTGGCTTTGTTCCGCTTGGTTTATACCTTGACTTCGGTTTTGGTGGCTGATTGTTGTGCCATAGCACTTGTTCAAAGCAGAGTTTGATCTTATCTTCTCCACTTCCACCAAACAATGCGAAATTATTGTTCTCGACGCCTATATTCGAACGCCTTTTGCACCTCAAACAAGAACAGCAATGAGCCCAAAACACAAATGGAAGTGGCTTGCAAACTCAGATCTGTTATTTTGCTCATCAATGCCTGCTGGTATTGTGGGCGAATGATTGTCTTTAGCACACATTTGATCGTCGTAATTTCTTTGTCCTTCGTTTCTCCCTTCGCTGGAATGGATGCCTTGAAACGATTCGCCATTTTCCTATTGAAAAAACACACACATATTCGATTTAGTTTAAAAATGAAGAATATTGAAACTTAAATTTAATCTGTTCGAACGAGAACAGAACGAGAATTTATCGCCTTTTTTGGTATACACCTGATGCAACACACAAAAGTGACAAAAATCTTCGGATTGATAACAATGGCAGTGATTTAGAGAAGCGATTAACTGTTTCCCTTCATCTCTGAACAATGGAACCAATTCATATTGGGTATCACCGCTTGAAATGAATTTTACCACGTCACGTAACAGAATTATGTACTGCAAAATTATTGTGAAATTCATTATTTTTTCCATAAAATGTAATATTACTGTTCAAATGTTAAACGTTAAATAATTATTAGACTCGTTTAAATATATTTCACGTTATAAATGGCTTATATTACGTGCTATGAAACAAAAATGAATTTCACAATAAGAAGACATTAAAATGATTAAGTATACGCACACTCAAGTCACTTGAATTCAACAATGTGCCGGATCAAATTGATACAAAACGCACGTGTATCGAAAATAATATGAATTATAAGCGAAACCGTAGGAAAATTAAAACATTGAATTGGAATTCACACTGCTGTAGTTTTTATTGTAATGAAATGTACGATTGATTTGTTGACTTGGTGTTTACATCGCCAAATGTGTTCTCGGTATGAGCAAACCGGCGATTATGACATTATGACATTTCGAAAACCAATGGAATGAACGTCAAATGTCATAAGGCTCGGTTCACATCAATAATACTAATTCAATATTTAGACATTAGACAATTTTTGCTTCAAAGTGTTCTTTGCTTCGGGACGTGCCAATATCAATTGATGCTTCACATTAAGGCTATAATTTGAAACAGGATTTTATGCTCTTTAAATTGAAAACTACCATTTTTTTATTCAAAGATATGAAAAACACTCTAGTATACAATATATATTGTGCACAATTTCATTGAGGAAACAACAATTATTATAGAATAGGAATGGCAAGCCTCTTGAAATTTTGAGAATATGCATTCAAAAGTATTACCATATGTTTGTATCCAGACTTGCACACACATACATCACATATCGCAACCAACTTCATTGCAAACCTTCCCCGGCATATATATAGTTCTGTCACAAACATTCGTGAAAAAGAACGCCACATTTCATTTGTTTGATATTTGTTTTCTTCAACATTTCTGTGGATATCTACATAAAAAAAACCACTCGAATAATATATTTTGAATTGTGCACAGTGAATGTTTGCATTCCTAAAAAAACTGTGAAAGGAATATATCAATTTTGACAACACCACAATGTATTTGTACAATTTAACGTTACAACATTCAACTGCGATAACACATGCGGTTCATGGCAGCTTTTCTGGAACAAAGTCTCAGGAAATTTTGGTATCACGCGGTAAAAGTATCGAATTGTTGCGGCCCGATCCGAACACAGGAAAAATTCACACCTTGCTGACAGTTGAAATGTTCGGTGTAATACGTTCCTTAATGACATTTCGTTTGATTGGTGGATCAAAAGGTGAATAACACAACATTGCTGTTGATTATTGTAAAAACAATTAATAATGCGCACTCAAAATTTCTTTATATAGACTTTGCCGTAGTTGGTTCGGATTCTGGACGAATTGTTATATTGGAATACATACCGTCAAAAAATATATTAGAGAAGGTGCATCAAGAAACATTTGGAAAATCGGGATGTCGCCGAATTGTTCCAGGTCAATATTTGGCTATTGATCCAAAGGGTCGTGCCGTTATGATTGGAGCAGTCGAAAAGCAGAAGCTTGTTTACATTTTGAACCGTGACTCCGAGGCGCGTTTGACAATTTCATCACCACTGGAAGCACATAAGTCAAATACATTAACGTATCATATGGTTGGTGTTGATGTTGGATTTGAAAATCCAATGTTTGCATGTCTGGAAATTGATTACGAAAAATCAGATTCTGATCCAACGGGTGAAGCCGCTCAACAAACCCAACAAACCCTTACATTTTATGAACTAGATTTATCATCAAATCACGTGGTTAGAAAGTATTCAGAGCCATTAGAAGAGCATGCAAACTTTCTTATTTCTGTACCCGGTGGTAAAGATGGGCCATCAGGTGTTTTGATTTGCTCTGAAAATTATTTAACTTACAAAAACTTGGGCGACCAACATGATATACGTTGCCCGATTCCTCGAAGGCGGAACGATTTAGATGACCCTGAGCGTGGCATGATTTTCATATGTTCTGCTACTCATCGCACCAAATCGATGTATTTTTTCCTTGTCCAATCAGAACAGGGTGACATTTTCAAAGTTACTTTAGAAACAGAAGATGATGTCGTATCTGAAATCAAGCTCAAATACTTTGACACAGTCCCACCAGCAACAGCCATGTGTGTTCTAAAAACTGGATTTCTATTCGTCGCCTGTGATTTTGGAAATCAGTAAGCTACTACAGTAATACTATTGGTTCAGCTTTAAAATTTATCATTGATTTTCTTTGCAGTTATTTGTACCAAATCGCACATTTGGGCGATGAAGATGATGAGCCTGAATTCAGTTCCGCGATGCCCTTAGAAGAAGGCGACACATTTTTCTTTGCACCAAGACTTTTGAAAAATCTAGTAATGGTCGATGAGCTACATTCCTATGCCCCTATCTTAGGATGCCAAGTCGCTGATCTAGCCAATGAAGATACGCCTCAATTGTATTTATTGTGCGGGCGAGGTCCGCGTTCCTCACTCCGAGTTTTACGTCACGGATTAGAGGTATCTGAAATGGCTGTGTCTGAGCTCCCTGGTAATCCAAATGCAGTATGGACCGTGAAAAAACGAACTGATGGTAATTTACCTTTTAAATGCAATTTGTAGCATGATTATTTATGTTATTTATTTAACAACACCACTAGCCCCGCTGAATATATGATTTTGTAAAATAATAGTATTCAACATTCAGTTTTGTTGAAGTAGTCATTCTCATTTGGTGTAAGGTTTTTATCTAAAATAAGCCAGCCGAAGCGTTAACATTGTAGTGACGGCCTTAATGATTGCAAAAGTCATCATTCAGTTTATCAAAAGGTGATACATTGAAGAAAAGATTTACGTCCAAACTAACAAGTCCCTGTTGATAGTTATGAATTTGCAATTGACTAAATTGAGGCCAAAGACATAAAAAATCAACTTATTTTCGCAAATACATTGACACAAAAGCTAATTTCCATTATAGTAATAGTTCAAAAGTTAAATACCAATTCAAAGGATGGCTATATCACAGTAGACTGCATCGTTTCCGACAAAAGTTGACTAATTTTGGGGACAAATAGCCAATTCGTTGAAGAATCATGAGAAAAGGAAATTTCAATCCGAAAATGTCAAAAACCTATGATTGGAACCTGGCGCATTATGTATATCGCCAAACAATCGATTTTAGTCATTTTTGATGGAATATACAATTTTACTCGCTGTCATCACATTTTTTGCCATATTAATTGCTTTGTGGCTGTAGAATTAAACAAATATAATACAAATGAACAATTCTCAATCGTTTTCACATCGATTTTTGATCATTTTTAGTGAAAAATGGGTAATTTCAGGCAAAATTTTGAACATTTTGTATGGGAGGTACCCGTAAAACGCTTTCGAATAGCTTCAAACTTCCTGAGATTTCATTTTTTGATGAAAAAAAAAGATTCTAAAAGTTTCATGCTGATCGCATTTGCACAAGTTTGGTTTTTGATCTTTAATTTTTTCGAAATTTCCTTGAACTTTCTCTTCGGTTATAACATTTCAATGCGAACTCCCAATAAACTTATAAACATATTTAGACCGCATATCACTTAAATTCTTCGCTTGACATCCCTGTCTAAGATTCAAGAGAGAAACTGTACTGGTCCAATTGATACAAGTCATTTTGAGTCCACCAAAGCCTCAAAAAGTGGCCAAATTCTCGTATTTTCCACTAAATTTAGTATGGAAAGTAGTGATGGGCAATTTACCCAGGATTTAAATTTGGGTAAATTTCTTGGGTAAATACCCAATTTGTTGGGTATTTATGGGTATTTTCGAAATAGCTAAAAAAGTAGCAAAATTTTAATAAAAAACTGTTAAAAAGTAATATTATGAATGAAAGATACGGAAATTTCATTTTAATTGTCATCTAAACTTTTTTCTGAACTTTTATCATGTCGCATTTGCTTTGAACTGGTACTGGTGTGGGTGCTTGCTTCTTCATTCTTTCGCTTTCTACTTGTAGCCTGCATCAACTTATAGTTGTGTGCGATGTACTTAATTATACCCGATGTTTCCGTTGTCAAACGATTTCTCTTCTGTGTCTGAAACTCACACTGTGAATGAACCAAATGTACTTTCTGTTTGTGTAGAAGTCAATGAAATCGTGAGAATTTTTTCGGCTATTTTATCAAGAGCTGTATGTCCAAAAAATGATTTTCACCAAACCAACGGACTAGCATTTGCACAAGAGACCCAAACGAAGTCCGTGCCCCAAATTTTTACTTTTACTCGATAATTTATCAATTGAGTCATCACCGCTTCTTCGTCGAGTTTTACTTTTTTGGCTGATAAGACAATAAAACTAATGCTGCAAATATCATGATCGGTTTTATTATTTTATATTTGCGCTCTTGAACAGATTTGTCAGCATTTTTTTTATTGCAAGCATTAAAAACATTCGAAGATTTAGCCAACGAATCCACTGTTGCGAACATATTGCTCAATAGTTTATGTGATTTATGAATAACTACGTCATTAGTTTCCAATTGTGTTCAATATTTCGTGAGGTCCTTCAAATTTTAACCAAAATTGATCGTCCAATATGAATATTTTCACATCGCCTGGCAATTATGGTTCTTAATCGTTCGCGTTTATTTAATCAAAATCGGCTGAAATATCTGGATCAGCTACCATTAACCGTAAAATTCCTTTTTTTTGCGATCAACGATTCGAGAGCCTGTAGTTCGTATACCCATCGAGTTTCAGATGGTAGTTTAAGAGTCACATGGGTCTCCATTTCACGTTGCTTTTGGCTGAATAAACTATACAGGACGTGGCATTTTTATTCTATTCGTGACTTTTTTAACTTTGAAAAATTTTTCGCTCGAGGAAAGTAAATTCAGTGTATGAGCAACACAACCAAATGTGTGAATATGCGGGTATTTTTCGGTGCAGTTGAGACCATCTTGCATATTACGCTACATTATCGTACAAAAACACAATGTGTCCAAAACGCATAAATACGGCATCGCATAAGGCAGTTTTCGCATAATTATCGCGCGATAATTTTCTGCTTGCGTTGCCGCAGAATACGATATTTCAATAGCCGTCGTCTTACGACGCACGTTCGTATTGCTTTACACATATAACGAAGCGAACGCAAGCGAGCGTCGCAAGACGACGGCTATTGAAATATCGTATTCTGCGGCAACGCAAGCAGAAAATTATCGCGCGATAATTATGCGATCACTGCCTTATGGGATGCCGTATTTATGCGTTTTGGACACATTGCAAAAACAGCTAAAACTTGAATAATCTGATTTGAATTCAACATAAATTCAAAGAAATCACCTATTTTAAAAATACCCATAAATACCCATTTTTGGGTATTTATTCAGCTCTTCGGGTAAATACCCGATAAATACCCGGTAAATACCCGGTATTTATTCGGGTGGGTAAATATTGCCCATCACTAATGGAAAGTACTGTAAATTTGGATAGAGATATGATATCAACACATATAATGGCTTAAATAAAAGGTATTGTGATAACAGCGAGTAAAAAGTGTATATTCAATCAAAAATGACTAAAATCGATTGTTTGGCGATATACATAATGCGCCAGGTCCCAATCATTGGTTTTTGATATTTTTGGATTGGAATTTTCTTTTCTAATGATTCCTCAACGAATAGGCTATTTGTCCCCAAAATTCATCAATTTTGTCGGAAAGGATGCAGTCTAATATAACAGTCAATGTTGCTAATTATATCAAAGTTTGTGTAAAAATTACAGATAAATATCGCTATTCCTATACATTCAGTAGAGATGTAAAAAAACAAATTGTCTCTATATTAAATTTTTGGTTTTGTCCACTGCGTACGGACGAGATGAAGTTTGCGCGACTGGTGGAATTTTTGAATTGATCAGTTAATTTGTTTGCAAACTTGCACATTTGTCGCACTTGAACTCTGTTTTGCTTATCGATGAGCTTTTCTTTGATCTTGAGGTAGTTTGTGTGCTGTAAGGTACGAATGCTCTCTCTGATTGCGATGTCGTTGCGTACATTGGGACAATGCGTTCCCAATTGCGTTTGATATTTATATCTAACTTATTATTATTCATTTTGACTTTTATCGAAACAACAACGAAAAGACGAAGTTGATACGTAAAATAACTGTGTATATTTCTTAAACTATTCATTTATGTTTAGATGAATATGATGCATACATTATTGTGTCGTTCGTAAATGCCACCCTGGTTCTTAGTATTGGCGACACTGTTGAGGAAGTAACTGATAGTGGATTTTTGGGTACAACACCTACATTGTGCTGCTCATCGCTTGGTGAAGATGCTCTCGTACAAGTATATCCCGAAGGTATTCGACATATTAGGGCTGATAAGCGTGTCAACGAATGGAAAGCACCAGGCAAGAAAACTATATCGAAATGTGCCGTTAATCAACGCCAAGTTGTGATTGCTTTATCTGGAGGAGAGCTGGTTTATTTCGAAATGGATCCTGTGAGTTTTTCAAAGATGATTGAAATTGTTCATTTTATATATTCAATTGATAGCAATTAATCTCAATTGTTTATCATTTTTGTTTTTTCTATTTTTATTTCAAACAGACCGGTCAATTGAATGAATACACTGAAAGGAAACGTATGCCATCAGAGGTTTTGTGTATGGCTCTCGGTACAGTGCCACCAGGGGAACAACGTTCCTGGTTCTTGGCTGTTGGATTGGCTGACAATACTGTCCGTATAATATCACTCGATCCATCTGAATGCTTATCACCCAGATCTATGCAAGCCTTACCATCATCACCGGAATCTTTGTGTATTGTTGAAATGGGTGTCGCAGATTCCATTGAAACTGAAAGTGGTAGCACTCAGTCAAGTGGTTCATTACATTTGAATATAGGTTTGAGTAATGGTGTGCTACTACGTACATCACTAGATCCTGTAACAGGTGATTTAGCTGACACAAGAACACGTTATTTGGGATCCCGGCCAGTTAAATTATTTCGAATAAAAATAAAAGGTTTCGAATCTGTTTTGGCAATGTCTAGTCGCACCTGGTTGAGTTATTATTTCCAAAACCGATTCCATTTGACACCTTTATCATATGAATCACTTGAATTTGCTTCTGGATTCTCCAGCGAACAATGTTCGGAAGGAATTGTAGCAATATCAACAAACACTTTGAGAATCTTGGCTTTGGAAAAGCTCGGTGCTGTTTTCAATCAAATCACTTTCCCACTGGAATATACACCTCGCCGTTTTGCAATTCATAGTGATACATGTCGCTTGATTATCGCTGAAACCGATCATAACGCTTACACAGAAGACACCAAAGCAGTCAGAAAAATGCAAATGGCAGACGAGATGCGAGAGGCGGCAGGAGAAGATGAACAGGAATTGGCTAATGAAATGGCTGAAGCCTTTATTAACGAGGTATTGCCTGAAAACATATTTTCGTCACCAAAGGCCGGTGCTGGTATGTGGGCATCGGTGATTCGTATAATTGAACCAGCCCATGGGCATACTATACATAAAGTAAAACTGACGCAAAACGAAGCAATTATCTCCATGTGTACTGTGAAGTTTCACTCAACTATGGACGGAAGAACTTACTTGGCGGTTGGAATTTCGAAAGAACTACAATTAAATCCGCGAGTTAGCAATGGTGGCTGCATTGATATTTATCGCATTGATGTAACTTGTTCAAATCTAGAATTCATTCATCGCACGGAAATGGATGAAGTACCAGGTGCACTATGCTCATTCCAAGGCAGACTTGTAGCTGGTATTGGAAAAATTTTGCGTATTTATGATTTGGGCAAGAAGAAACTTCTACGCAAGTGCGAAAATAAACATATTCCAAATCAAATTGTGAACATACAATCAATGGGACAACGTATTTATGTGGCCGATGTTCAAGAATCTGCATATTTTGTGCGATATAAACGGGCTGAAAACCAAATAATTATATTTGCCGATGACACCCATCCACGGTGGATCACATCCATGACATTGCTTGATTACGATACAATCGCAACCGGCGACAAGTTTGGCAATGTTTCAATTTTACGCCTCCCTCATTCAGTCACCGATGATGTAGATGAAGATCCAACCGGTACAAAATCGTTATGGGATCGTGGATTGCTAAGTGGTGCTTCACAAAAAGCTGAAAATATCGGAACTATTCATATCGGTGAAATTGTTATGTCAATGCAAAAAGCTACCTTAATACCCGGTGGCTCTGAATCACTTATATATGCAACAATCAATGGATCTGTCGGTGCTTTAGTACCATTCACAAGCCGCGAAGACTATGACTTTTTCCAACACTTGGAAATGCATATGCGAAACGAAAATCCGCCTCTTTGTGGGCGAGATCACTTAAGTTTCAGAAGCTACTATTACCCAGTCAAGGTAAATAATAGATAAATTTCAAATGCTCGATTTTTTCAGAGAGTTTCACGTGCAATTTTTTTTTGAAGAAATGGTTATATTTACAACTAACTAGAAAAAAGGATTAAATACCCAAGAATTAATCACTCAAGTTGAGAAATGGACAATTTATACTATCGCATGAACTGTTTAGATTGGAATAATCCTTTAAATATTCTTTTAAAATTACAAAATTAAGTTATAAATAATTCTTGAATTTATAATTTTACAGAATATTATGGACGGTGATTTATGCGAACAATTTACATCTCTTGATACAGCAAAGCAGAAGAATATCGCGAGTGATCTAGGGCGAACTCCAAACGAGGTGGCTAAAAAATTAGAGGACATTCGGACTAGATACGCATTTTAATGAATTAATTAATAATTTCATTAATTTCCGTTGTTATACTTCTATATTCTAAGATTCTGATTGGTTTAATAAAAGAATGTAATGAATTAAATTTATTTTTAAGAACTTACAGCAGTGCACCGTTCTGCAGAATGCTCTTATCAAAATAAATTGAGATTTGATTTGACGGTAATTGTAAAGGTTTTTTTGGTATAACTTAATGCAACAGTTTTTTTTATTTCCACGTCTTTCGCCCTCGTACAAAATGTATGGCAAACGCATAGAAATATCTGATAAAAATATTCATGCAGATATGCTGGAAAGGGTGTAAACGTATGCAACTATGTTCTGAACTCATTTTTACAAAAAAAAACTACCAAATTAGATTAAAACTATCCATCGTGCATAGTATGTACTATAGTTATAACCAGTAAAGGTCATACTCGTTGATTTTAAAATGACGGCACGTGTTAGATATAATATCCTTCAAAGTCTTCAGAAAAAAATTTATACGCTAATCTCACTGCCTAACTTTCGGCAGGGTTTCAAAATCGGTAAATTTAAAATTCATTCTCAAGAGGGGATATGTCTGACCCTTAGAACCCTGGCTAGAACTTGATTGTTATCAACGAGCACGTCTGTTCGGATGTCCATTTGCTTGTTCCTAGAGAATAAATTACACTTTGAAGAGTTCTGAGGAATCCCATTGTCAAACTTCAGTTTTGAAATGTATTTTTTCAACTCTTCCAAAATAGTAACAACCAAGTCTTCTTTTATAACAGGGAGTGTAACTCCGAGGAGGAGGAATGGTGAGGAGGTGAATGAGGAGGAGGAGAGCGCTGAGGAGGTTCCTCCTCCTCACATGAGGAGGAAAT
>NW_022597738.1:0-3245 GCF_009176505.1 Sitodiplosis mosellana
CAAAATTGAACGATGCCATGTAACCCTATCAGTGTAACTCTGTGTGACAACGACAAACATATAGCTCACGAACACACTCACACTCACTATGGTGAGTCCGAGCGTGTGTTGCCGCTGTTTCTCCATGTCGCACAGTGAACTGTCAATTGAAAGTTTTATAACTAATTAAGTGCTGCCATCCAGTGAAAACTGTACATGCAGCCCCTTGCCGCCTGCGGCAATGCTCGTTCCGATGGCACACATCCTTCCTGTCTGTTTCAGTGTCGATTGGCTCTTCTCAAATTGTTCCATCACAATATGGCTCGTTCGGACCCGGGCAACGCTTTCTAGAATAAATGAATGGGTGATTTTTTGGAATAAATGATAAAATGATAAATGATGACCTGGTTTGGGCTTTCGTTTTGATTGAGTAAAAGAAAGCACCGAAAGAAAATTTCTCGATCGACAATGATGAGTGATGTGTTGCTACTGTGGGGAAGCGGATGCTTCTGTATACGTGGCAATCGGCAAACGGCATAATTTTGAGATCGATCGTTTGTAAGGGCCGTTCTTCGTGCGAACTGTTGCTACGCGAACCAACTGATCTTCTCCGGGATGTAGCTCGGTGATGCGACCAAGTAACCATTCGTTCGGTGGCAAGCGGTCATCTTTGATGAGAACCAAATCATTTAGTTGGAGATTCGGTTGTTCATTGTGCCATTTTGGTCGAGCTTGAAGATGCGTCAACCAATCCGATGACCATTTTGACCAAAATTGCTGGATCATGCGTTGCAACGTAAGGTAATGTGCGCTCAATGACAGCTCCTTTGATGGATCAGTGGGTGGGGCGAGTAGAGTGTCGCCAATTAAAAAGTGCCCAGGTGTGAGCACATCCAATTCATCCGGATCGGCAGTCAAGGGGCACAACGGACGTGAATTTAGGCACGATTCGATTCGCACCAAGACAGTTGTGAGCTCTTCGAATGTGAGTCGTCTAATCTATCATTCGTTTCAAGTGGAATTTAAGCGATTTGATGTTGGCTTCCCAAAGTCCTCCAAAATTCGGCGAATTTGGTGGGTTGAAATGCCACTGAATGCCTTGCATTGTCAATTTTGGCACGATGTCTCTGTTGATAGCGTCTACGAATGAATTATGACCGACGATTTTCTCGGCGCCGACGAAATTGGTGCCATTATCGCTGTGCATATCACGAGGCTTGCCTCGACGTCCGATGAAACGATGCAATGCACACAAAAAATGCTCAGTTGTCATCCCAGTCGTTGCCTCGAGGTGAACAGCTTTGGTTGCGAGGCAAATGAACAGAGCGATGTATCCCTTG
Organism: Sitodiplosis mosellana; assembly: GCF_009176505.1. NCBI lineage: Eukaryota > Metazoa > Arthropoda > Insecta > Diptera > Cecidomyiidae > Sitodiplosis > Sitodiplosis mosellana. The sequence continues at coordinate 1,320 of NW_022597738.1, forward strand.
TACGTAGTATTGCCACGAAATTTGGATGCTTCAGTTCAATTGCACCAGTGAAGTCCACTCCAGTGGCTAAGAACGGTCGATGAGGCGGATTAACGCGATTGTACGGCAAATTTCCCATTAATTGTGTTGTTGTTTCTGGTTTTGCTTTGAAACAGGTGACACACTTGCGAATACGTGACCGAACGGCAGGTCGGCCGTTTGCAATCCAAAAACACCCACGAATGTGTGTGAGTGTGACGAGCGTTGAATGTGCATCGTCGATAACTAATGTGGTGAAATGATGGTTTTGAGGCAAAATGATCGGGTGGCGCTGACGATACGGTAAATTGGAGCGTTGCAATCTGCCCCGTACACGGACAATATTTTGTTCATCCAAAAATGGTGCTAATCCGCTAATTTTACATTTCTTGGGTAAAGATTCATTATTGGAAATACATTTAATCTCCTTACCGAATGCTTCCGCTTGCACGAGACGGACCAACTGGAACAAACTGGATTGGATTTCCGCTACGGTCAGTTCTCCTTGCATTCGTTTCAACTTGTTGAGTGCGTTGTGGCGAAATTGACGAATCCATGCGTTGACACGAACCAATTTGAATAACGATGAGTACAAAAACATAATCGATTCGGTTTGAATGCTCACATGAACATGAATTTCTGATGACTTTACTTCTGCTAAATCCTCAGTGAAGCTGATGATGCCTGGCTTGAATGTAGGCCAGTCCCTTTTCGGTTTGACTAACCACTCCGGTCCTTTCCACCACAAATCGAACTTGGATAACTGTGCCGGTGTCAATCCACGTGTGGCACAATCGGCAGGATTATCGTGAGCGCCAACATGGCTCCATTGTTTGGGTGACGTTGATGATAAAATTTTGCTAATTCGATTTGCGACGTACATTTTCCAACGTGTGACGTCTCCATGAATCCAATGTAACACAACCGTTGCGTCACACCAAAAATAAATCGGAATTTGATCGACAGGGATTCGAAGATTTGATTTTACCCACACTGCTAGTCGAGTTACAAGTTCGGCTCCACACAATTCGATTCGTGGAATGGTTAATGGTTTGGTTGGAGTTACCTTGCTTTTGGCGATGAGGAGATGAGTGTGTACCAATCCATTGTTGTACTGCATTCGGATGTACACATTTGCTGCATATGCTGATGTTGCGCCGTCACAAAATGCATGTAACCCGATTGATTGAATTTGATTCGGCGAAAATTGGATCCATCTTGGTATGGATATCTTCTCGATGTCAGGGAATTCCACCAGAAATTTGTTCCAAAGTTCGTTGAGTGATTCTGGTAAAACGTCGTCCCAATTCAACGCTGCTCCTTGGTTCGATTGATCATCACCGTGAGTGGATGAGTTATGGCCCCAAATGCGTTTGAGAATAATTTTCGCAACGACCACAACCGGTGTGATGTAACCCAACGGATCGTAGAGGCGAGCAGTTGTTGACAAAACAGCTCGTTTTGTCGCAATTTTTGCTGGTTCGAATCTGAGTTTGTATTTGAATTGATCGGCGCCAGGTTGCCAAATCATTCCAAGCGTTTTGACGGTTTCGTCTGTGTTGAATTCTAACGCTGAATTTATGGATTGGTGTTCCATTGGAATTGATGATAATAACGATAGATGGTTGCTGCCCCATTTCCGCAGCTCCATACCCGCTGATTTGAGTGCACCGATCAAATCATCTCTCTTAGCTAAGGCACTTTCGATCGAATGCCCGCCAGATTGTACATGTACATCGTCGACGTACATTTCTTGCTATAGAATCGGTTCGAAGAGCGGAAAATTCTCCTTCTCATCATTGGCAATCTGGTGCATCACCGAAATCGCAATTGCAGGGGCTGGTGCTGTTCCGAATGTTACGGTTGTTAGGCAAAATGTTTGCAACTCACCCGAATCGTTTCTCCATA
>NW_022597739.1:0-1296 GCF_009176505.1 Sitodiplosis mosellana
CAAACTTCTGCAAATGCGATCAACATGAAACTTTCAGAATCTTATTTTTTCTTCAAAAAATGAAACCTCAGAAAGTTTTAAGCCAATCAGAATCGATTAACGGGTACCTCCCATACAAAATTGTCCAAAAATCGGTAATTTTAGTCAAAATTTCAAAAAATTTGTATGGGAGGTACCCGTAAATCGTATCCGATTGGTTTCAAACTTTCATAATCTTATTTTTCTTTCAAAAAATGAAATCCCAAAAAGTTTGAATCCAATCGGAGTCGATTAACGGGTACCTCCCATACAAAAGTGTGAATTTTTTTAGGTTTTTCTTGGGGCAAGTACCCCAGGATCAAATCGAAAATTAAACTAAGTTTTTCGAATACAAAACTTTTGGCGTCTCCAGATTTTGATTATCACAGAGGACGGTAGTCCGACAAGTGACGCTCCATAGACTGTGCATTTCAAGCCAAATATCAAAAAATGTCAGTTTTTGCTAGGGGCTAGGAACAAGTTGTGTCATTCGTATGTATTCGCATGAATTCATGCGTTCGTGGCTTTGTTATTGTTGTTGTACACTCCCTGCGCTGCGAATGTCTCGTATACACAATCTACAAGAATTCACGAAAATTCGTACGAATTCGTCTCAGGCGCTTGTGTTCTTACCCCCTAGAGTTTTTGCGTCACGAGTATATATCCAGTAAGTATGCTATTTTCTCAGGACACTATTTGGACCCCGGCATGTTAGGTACCCTTGGAAAGGTCTTGGCCCAAATAGTCGGAATCACCATATCCCCCATGCCCAAAGTGTGGTCTAGGCAAAAATATAGCGGTTGGAAAATTTCGACAAGTTTTCAAATCTATACCCATATCTTACGAAGGGGGTACCCAGGGGGTGGTCTGAGGTGTCCAAGAGAAGCTCCTCCTCGCCACCTTTCCAACGCCGGTCTAAGTGCCCCGATTGGTCCAAAAACGAAAAAGTAATGGGTTTTGGCAGTTTGATCTTGATTTTCTATGAAAGTATTGATCAGTGGTCGCAACGGGCGCCCGTCCCGAATTCCCGCCCGAGCCCGAGCCCGAACTTTTTGGGCACGGGCGGGGTTCGGGCTGACCTCTTCGGGCGCTCGGGATTTTACGGATTTCTCGGGATTTTTTCGGGCTTCGGAACTCGGGAACTTTTGGGAAAACCTTTTCTTTCAAATATTGAAAACACAGAAGCCGACTCAATAAGTTCAGTTGTTCCTTAGGAATATAATCATTTCAAGAAACTATCAAAAACTGAACGATTTGAATTGAACGATTTTTCGTCGA
>NW_022597740.1:0-1521 GCF_009176505.1 Sitodiplosis mosellana
TAGTATACCGTCCATCAAATGTTCGCCATTTAGTTTTATATTGCCCATGCATTAGTTAAGGGGATTTTTGTTTTGTTTATTTTTTGTTGTTTGTAAACAAATCTGCCTATCTTTTTGCATTGTCTCTGTGTATTTATTATGGACATATACTATGTACAGATCTCTGAGCTAACGAATATGAGCTAACGATTATGACCAAATATTATGTTATGTGTATACTGTATGTAGTAACTGTTTTCATGCGACGAACCGCTGAATTTTAAGTTACGCTGGCCGCCGCACTATCTAGCAGAACAATCGCTGTTGCCAGTCAATGCCATGATTTTGTTTTGATGAGATAAAGCAACATTTAAGTTGCTATAGTATCGTAAAAACTTCCCAAAAGTACTTTTTCAAGTAGCTCCCTACCAAATGTTCGATTTTCCATGGGCGATCTTCACAGGTCAGCACATAGACTGTTCCGTTTCGTTTACGCTAGTGTTGGTGACATTACAAACACACTTACGTGTGTTCTTTTGATAGAATCCATGTCTAGTGAAACCCAAACTTTTACCACTTTCTGACTTTATTTTGCTTGCCTAGTGTGTGCACAATCGTGCTAACGTTTTTTTCGTGTACAAAGTGCAACGAACAACGTGAAACAGACCTAAAAAAACATCGCTCTTAAACCATTTTTTCGTGTTCTAGCCTTGAAAACGAGTAAAAATCATATTTTTTGAGGAGGTCCCAATTTTTGGCAATCACATTACTTTTCTTTCAGGACATGTTCTTTTCGTGTGGAAAAGTAAAAAAAGAGTTTTATTTTTCATTTTTTTCTTGCCCCGACCAATTTATTATTTTTAGAGATTATTTCTATATTTTTGGAGACCGGATCCCTTTTCTTCCCGCAAAAATTTCAATATTTATGGGAACCATTTCATTTTTGCATTTAGTGATAATTTTTTTATTTATAGAGATAAAAAGAAGCTTTTCGGATGAGATTTTTTATTTCTAATCACCAGTTTATTTTTTAAGGTAGCCAAAATAAGATTTTCTAAAGACCGCCTTATTTTTTTGGAGACCAATTCGTTTATTTTTGCAAATAATTTTATTTTTTCTAGATGCCAATTTATTTTTTTCGGCTGTATAATTTTATTTTTTTCTGGAGATCGTTTTCATTCATTTTTTGGAGACCATTTCATTAAAAATAAATGCCAAAAGTCACCTTCCCAATGTACCATTTTACAAGGGTTTTCAGGTCTCCAGTCTGAGGCTTATTGTACGAAATTGATAAGTCAGAATGGGCTTGAAATCAATCCGAAGCTTCGTCTCAACATGTCGAAACTTCTGGCTTTATAAATCTCAATTATCTTGTGGTTGTGATAGAAGGCGAAAAAAAACGCGAACCAAGTCATTCGCAGAACCCAATTTTACATATTTTCCACAGTAGACACAGTATTTTACCCATTTACATTGCCAAGTGTACAGTTATGCTCTAAAAACAGTTTAACGCGACTTTATAGTGGTCCGTATGAGAAGATG
>NW_022597741.1:0-3165 GCF_009176505.1 Sitodiplosis mosellana
TTTAGTAATGTGTGAATGCAGTTTTTGATGAACATATTTGGTATTCCAAAATATAATAGTAAAACAAAACGACACACCGCACATGTTATCAGAACAAAACGAAACACAAATAGTTTGCACACAATATTCTAGTGTTCCGTAATCAAATAACAACATGATTTTGTTTCACTTTGTTCTGCGAATGATTTGAGTTGCGCTTCGGTACGAAAGTGAATCATACGCCCTTTTTATTCTAACGCATTCAAATATAAAATATATAATAATAAATATTGTAAATATATAACCAAATATTTATACGAAATAAACCACCTCTGGCGAAGAAACGCAGTATGGTGCAGAACAACAACAACTTTCGATTCGGAATATAATCGAAAAAAAATTCTGACTGAATAAACGGAAAAAAAATTCTGACTGAATAAACAGAAAAAAAAATTCTGACTGAATAAACGGAATATTTTGTTTTATTTTAGGAAAAAAAAATCAATAATTCGTCGTTATCCTGTTCGCAGAAGCTGTAACAAGAAATCAGCGTCAATTAGTTTATGTTTTAATACGTTTTATTTGTGCTTCTGTTCTCTTTCGCTGCTAACAATGGAGTGAAGTGTATCTTGGCGCTCACGTTGAATACCGGTATGACATTTCTCTGGTGTCGTTCACAAGTGTGAACGACACACTGCTATTGGGAGCATAAGGCTCGTTTCTATTCTAATACAATACGTAACCTATTACGCTTTTGTCGTTTTTTGTTGTTATTTTACACGTAAAATCAATGGTATTAGACGAGAATGGATACAAATTTTTTTTTCATTCAAAGAGTACGAACAACAGTACGAAAAAGTTTGGGATTACGAATGTAATTCTTTTTATTACTTTTCCACACTTTTCTTTGTCGTGTAAGAAAGGTATTGCGATCACCCCGGATTTTTTGATCTACTGAAAATCACGCGAAATCTAGCGTTATTTATGGGTCGTAGGGTGTGTGTGCGGTACACTGTACGCTGTACGCAAAAAAAACTCGGTAATAATTTTGCTATGTCACAATGTATAGGGGAGTGTAGAAAAGATTACCTTACGGAAGTAAGGCACCTTTTTTTCATTCGTTTCATGGTCAGAGAAAGAGATCGAGTAATATACATACAAACAAAGCAGTACACAGTAAGTCAGCAGCACATCACACGACAGAGTAAAAATAGTAAAGGACCTTGGAGTAATTTTCCGGGCGATGACATAATTTCAAATATTCCAACAGAAATTAGCGCCATCTGTCATTTCAAGCGGTAAAATATACATAGTATTTGATAAAATGTTCGAAAATATGTCATCGCCCGGAAAATTGAAGTGTTGCCGGTAAAATGTATATAGAAATTTATGATGTATATAGAAATATAAATGTCAAATTTTACGGCGAACACCCAAAATTTCCGAGGATTCTTTTCTGTGTGTATTATTATTATTCTGCACTATGCAGCGTTTCTTCGCCAAAGGTGGTTTATTTGTTATAAATATCATATTAATATATTTACAATATTTCTTTTATTCTCTCCACACTCTACTTCTTTTAAAAAATTCAGTTACCCTCTGTTTAACAGTCTCAGTACTAACATTGAAATCAATTAGATAAGTATCACAAATTGGAATAACATTACGAGGGTTGCTGCATAAGTTTCTGGCCTAACCTATTTCTAGTGTTTTCAGATGCAATCTGACGATTCCATCGGAAATTTTGACATTTTTTAGGCTAAAAAACACTATAGCAGGGATTGTTTTACATTACTGGGTGTGTCTGAGCCTCCTTTCCAAGGGATACCTGGAAAAATCGTAAATTTCAACAATAAACTTCATTTTTCGATATGGGAAAAATTGATTATTCTGTTGTTAACCACCTAAAAAACTTCGTTTATCCTCAATTTAATAATTTCTGGCTAACGAAACCATTATTTTATATTTTGGGCCTGCAAATATTCGATTGAATGAAGGCATGTCAAAAGGTGAAAATTCATGAAGTGACAGATAGTTCCCAGTTTTTGGCCCATTTTCTGAATATTTTCATTCCAAAAATGTCCGCTTTATTCAGAATTCATGGCACTACAATTCCAAAGTATAATAACAGTCATGTAAATCATTTTTTCCCAGAACGAAGCATTGCAATTTGCGAAAATCGTCTGTTTTTTCAGAAATAAGGAAAATTTTCTGTTATTTTCAAACACGATACTATCACTAAAACCTTCTGGGATGACATGCTATACTCATAAATGATAATTTTGTAATCTCTAGTGACGATTGAGGGTTTTTCAGCCTATCAAAATTGCATTATTGAGAGTTTGTAGGCCTATTTTTGTCCAAAACTCTTTTTTTTGGTTGAAAACATATTTGGAGGTTTTGACATGTGAAAGGCATTTACGTCACTAAAACCACATGTAATATTGACCTCATGCATGTCATACTAATGCCAAAGGATGCCCCAATCTCACTATAAGTCGTATGAGAATATTCCACCTTTAGGTTTCGCACAGCATCAATGTGTTCCGGCGTTACAGCTGATATTTTACGACTTTCCTGCGGACTCATTTTTGAGTGAGCTTCGTCAACATTTAAAATCGTTATATCACCTCTAAATACTTGGAATGGACCGAGTTTTATCACCCAAAGCGAATTTGAGGCTATCACGGCACTCTTGTTGAGTTAGTCCCTCTCAAAAATCGGAAAAAATCATTGCACTAAAATGTTTGCGGAAAAATTCAATTTTTTCATCAAATTGAAATATTCAAGCTCATAAAACACCACGATCCGTAGTGAATCAACAGTTGACGTCTGAGGAAACTTAGCTTAAAAAAGGTCAAACTTTTTGACTGACCCAAAGTTTTGCTTCGGAAAACACTAGAACTAGGTTAGGCCAGAAACTTAAGCAGCAACCTACGTAGTATCACATTTAATAGGAACAAATTTCTTATAAAAATCGTTATATGTAATAAGCATGCCATTTATGGGCTCAAATCTGGAATAATTATGGCGTCTTATTGGTAGTGATAAGAAATCTATATCTCTTGTCCGATGCCGTGGTGTTCTGATTCTTATTTGGCTGGTTATGTATTTCGACGATGTATGTCCACATAGTACATTATGCACCATCGATATTTGAGCAATCTTTCTTCGTTCATCAAGGGT
>NW_022597742.1:0-4049 GCF_009176505.1 Sitodiplosis mosellana
TATGGCTCAAAACGTTGAGGAGTACACCCAAAATTGACTTTTTTTACGTTTGTGGCTGTAGCTCAGCGACAATGCCTGGGATTATCAAAATTATCGCCTTTTTGGAATTGGAAGGCCCCATACTAACAGAAAATTAGCAACAGAAGTTTGGCGTAAAAATGCTGTAGCATTGTGTAATTTAGTACACTGATTCGACAATTAATGAAAACATTTCAATTGGTCCGTGCCGGCCCGTATATTTTTCTAAAACGATAATCAATGAGCAATTAATTCATTTGCGGAATTTTTAATTTAATTTAATTTATTTTCGATTTTATTTTAGTTAATTTCGATTGTGATTTCTCATTTTTTTCCATTGGTTTTCATGGTATCGAATGCAATGAAGTTGCGGCGAAACAAAGTGGAATTTTGGAAAATTGGAAATGTCATAGTCATGTCATTTTAGCCCGCCAACCCAGATCTGGCACAATATTGGGTACCAGGAGACCCGTCTCCAGACGACTAGGCCGGTTATACCGCTGAACAAATTTTTTCGTGTGAAAAACTACAACAGTGATATCGATTTGGTATTTCGACCACCATTGATCATCGTTTTAGAAAAAGTACGGATCAATTGAAATCCGTCTCAACACTACACGTTCCTTTTCTCTCTTTCATCATCAAACTAACAAATACATGATATTTCAAATGAAATTCAACGGAAAAAAAAGCTAAGGAACGTGTAGTGTTGAGAGAGATTTCAATTGGTCCGTACTTTCTTGATGTTGTTACTAGCAGCGCCATCTGTTGGTCGGTGAAAGCGATGTAGCATTTAGTACAAATGTTTTATATGTTCTAAATGATACGGAATAGGGGGAAACTCTTTTGGGGGAGTCTATTGATGAACAGCTTGCGAATGTGGAGGAACTGAGCATTTTTCCCAGTTGCAAGAGGTTATCTTCCGACGATTCCGTTGACTCAAGCCAGTCGATTTGATACATTCCAAGAATGAATCCTAAGAAAGAAATCCAGGATTGAACCCCAGGAGTTATATCATTAGGGGCAGGAACAATTTCCACAGGAGGTATCCTGTAGCGCCGTTTTTGTGACAACAGAGTTGTATTTATAATGTAGGAAGGTAAGGAAGCCAATTCGGAACAAATCTTAACATCTGCAAGTAACTGAGTAATGAATAGCTTTTCTTTTCTGTTTCATTTTATTTCACAAATCTCTTCATTTAATTCTCCGGTTAAGTTACATAGAAAAAGCTTTCCGAACTATATATATCACGGTTCACGACCAGAGATATTTCTAGAAATATTGACTATGACTACAATAATTACGTCAGCTTAGAACAGCGCTGTCCAACCTTTTTTTTACGTTGGCCACAAAAGTGGCCAAGCGTTCAATCCAATGGCCACTTTTTTTATAAAACAAGAAATGCAGTACACAGAAGAAAATTTGATTTTTGTTTGTTTTTTTATTGAATATTCGGTTATTAGTGATTAGTGGGATGGTTGGCATTCTTTATTTTCTGTCAGTTTATTAAAATCGGGTATCAATTGGGCTAGTTCGCAACGAAGTTCAGATTCCAAATTTGGTTGTGAGAGTGCATTGCGGTATTTATTTTTACGACGTGTGAGACTGGAGAATGAAGCCTCACAAACGTATGTGGATCCGAACATGCAAAGAAATTTTGGTACAACGTCTTTGAGAACTAGAAAATTGCATTCGTAAAGCAAACGTCGCCACAATGCATCACTCGTTTCATTTGGATCACTCGTTTCAAACTACTTTCTTCGTTTATCAACGAAATATCAAATTCCAAGTGATTCTTGTTTGTACCGAAAAGATCTGATAAATTTTGAATATTGTTTTTATCAAAAATGAATGGATTTTTCAAAAATTTGAATGCCAATTGAAATTCTTTGAAATCTGAAAATCGTGACTCGAACGCATGAATCAAAGTATCAATATATTCTACAAAAATTTCTGTATCGTAACCGGGTTCGAATTCTTCATTAAACTGATTTGTGTCTAACACTGGGAAAAAACTATAATCTTTGTCATTAATCCGATTTTTAAATGCAACAGGTTTCAATTTAAATTCTTGAATATCTTTGGAAAGATCCCATATAAACTTATTTTTTTCTTGTAACTTTAAATTTAGTTCATTCAAATGTTTTGTTATGTCGGCTAAAAAAAATAATCGTGCTTTCCATTCGACGGTCCATATTTGTTTGAATTCGGTATCACACTTCTGTTCTTCGAGAAATAGTTGTATTTCGTGCAGCAAGTCATAAAATCGGTTAAGCACTTGCCCGCAACTGAGCCATCGAATACTTTTGAAGTACATTATATCAGCAAATTTCGAATTCAATTCATCTGTCAACAATTTGAATCGTCGATGAAGCAGTTCGCTGCTTCTGATTGTATTGATGATCTGTAAATAAACAAAACATTGTGATTTGAAAACAACAGTTAAAACAAAAAAAACTAAAATCAGCGTATTTGTAGCTATTGCTTTACATACCTTTGTTACTGTTTTCAAGACACTACTATAATGCAATGATATGTGACAAAAAAATGTGTGTTGATATGTTCGGCGATGTACTTTTTCACTAAAACAGCATGCAAACCGGCATGAATTCCAATCATTGCGGGAGCTCCATCGGTACAAATTGAGACGAACTTCTTTAAATCCAAATTAAATCGAGCTACAACAGCCATAAATGCATCAAAAATGTCTACAGCTCGGGTTTGCTCAGTAAGCGGCACCAATGCTAAAATGTTTTCTTCAATCTGGCCATTCCTAATATAGCGCACCTAAAAAATTAGTTGCGATACATCAGAAATATCTATCGTTTCGTCCAACGCCACAGAAATTGCTTCACACTCTTCCAAATCGCGTTTCAAATTCGCTTCCATCTCGGCTCCAATATCAACAACGCGCCGACTAACAGTTTGATGACTGAGCGATAACATTTTCATTTTATCATGCAATGGTGCTTTCAATTTTTCATCCAAATTCTCACACAAAGTGGCAACGGTTGATTGCATCAGCTGTTTGTAAAATTCACCGTCCGAATAGAATTTTCCATGCTTTGCAATATTGAATGCCACTTCATAAGAAGCACGCGTAACCAGATGATTGGTACTGAAAAAGTTTTTCACAATTTTTTGTTCGGATTCCAACGCACTTTTTAACCGTAATATTTCTGTGGATCGTTTTTCAGACGATGGTAGAAACTTCTTGTTCATTTCACTGTGTTGCTTATTAAAATGAGACTCGACATTGTATTTTTTATTCTCAGCAAATTCATGTCTACATATTAGACACATTGCCTTGCCGTTGTGCTCCGTAACAAAATAATTTTCTTCCCATTCACTGTTGAATTTTCGATTCTTCTTTTTTTGTTGCTCAACACTTTCCATCACATTTTGATTACTTGTGCTTGGTCGCTTATCACTGCTCGAAACACCACTCGATTCACCTTCATCACTTTCATCTGGTCTTCTTTTCTTTGTGACCGTTACGAAACGATCCATTTTCGACTGTGTACTTATCACCTCTTCGACTCAATTGAGAACGAATTAATAATTGATCAAATGATTTTTTGAGAACTTCATCGTTAGATGACACGCAGACAAGTGATGGTGCTTGCGATTTCAAAGTAATTGTTCCCGTCATATTCTCGATATCGATACGATTCATTTTCTGCTTTATGAAATACATTACCAAAATCAACCGCCAGCAAATGTAAACATAAACAAACGAAAACGCACGCCGTATCAATGCTGTGTAAACAAGACTGCACATTATTAATCGAGAGCTGCTAATTTAACCGAAACAAATATATATAAGAAGCATACCGCTATGAATCACGACTTTATCAAATGTTTATATTTGAAAGAAATAAAGTTGCGACAAAAAATCCCCTGAAACGTACAGTTACTTATTTTGTTTTTATTGCTGCAATATTGCTCTTTCTGCTGTTTTCGTCTTGCAAATCAAAAATTCGTTTGAAAAAAATAAGTTGGTCAAAAGATCAAATCATTTACTGAAAAAA
>NW_022597743.1:0-4870 GCF_009176505.1 Sitodiplosis mosellana
AAGATCCAGTCATCTGTTGTCCAGTATAATTGCGATATAGTACCAAAATTTTTGAATATTCTTCAATGTATTGATTTTATTCCCCTACAAACTACATAGCTCTCGGGGGAGTGGATTTGATTAGTAAAAGTATGTCGGAAAATGGCTTAAATTTATTTTTTCGGCCCAAATTTCCGGATCAGCGGTTAGGAGCTGCAAATTTTAAAACATTTGGCATTTGGGCTACCCTAATGTACACATTAAAACCAAAATCACAGACAAGAAAAATGAAAAGAAAACAATTGATATATGATATACTGACTATGAGACAACAAAAAGTTGAGATATCGATTATGTACTCAATACTATCAAAACTGTTCGTTTATCTCATAGGCTTGTGATTCACATTCATATTGCTTCCACAGTAACGGCACATTCGATCTTTATATACGTCGCTGAATTTGTTTATAATCCTAAAAAGTATAAACAAATTGAGCCACCAAAATATGTGGATTCATTTCAAGCAAGCCCGTAGCCAGGATTGATTGTATAGGGTGGCATGACCAATTTTTGGGGTTGCGCGTAATTTTCAATTTTTCAAAAGAAATTTTTGATATTTAATATCCTGAAACTTAATTTTCCCTTGATTTATTGTAAAATTTTCTTCAACTGTCGTTGATTTCGGCTTTCTTGAACTGGCGGCAAATCATTTTCAACCATAAATTCAGTTGCTTTAGTTTCAAATTCGTTGAAACTTTTTTATGTCCTCGATGACCAAATCAATCAGTGGGATTGTTCTGACGTAGCTCATTTCTCGCGACTGATGCAATTTATTGGCTGGCTCCAATAAATCTAACACTCTTTTCAAGAATAAGAGCATGGGAATGAATTTTGGCTTTTGAATGGCGTGCAATATATGTAAACAATAAATGTCGCAGACGATAAATATTCGTTTTAAACAAAAGCATATCGAGAATGATTTTATAGGTCTCAATATCAAGTCATTATAGGAGATGGAATAAAACAAAATTCAGAAGTCGTTCGGCAATTCGTTTGGAAGTGTATCGTTCGGCTGTTTTTTTGTGTTGACTAATACTATTGAAGAACGTAACGCAACTCATTCTAATTTCAATTCCATGAATTATATTTGCTTCACGATTATTCATATTCAAGCATTTCACATTCCGCATTTTGATTTTTGAGATGACAATGATTTTTGGGGTGGCTGAAAAAATTCGTGGAGTGGCTCCGCCACGGGCCTGTAAATTCAAGTATGAATTTTTAGTTGTAGTCTCTACAATGTAGAGTGTAAGTGAGTTTCGCGTACGTTTGTGTGTGAGCAATGCATGAATTTCAAATAACAGCTAGTCTTGAATTGCTACACTTGCTATTGATGATTTTCGTCTCAATTTTTGAATATAATCATATTTTTGACTCTTAAAAATGAAAAAAACGTCAGGCTTTTTATCAGACTTTTCCTTACGTATGTCGGGTTTTTTTTAGCCAATTTTGCCCTGAAAATCGTCCTTTTTCAAGAAAAACCGATGGGACCATTGATAAGTTATGTTGGACCAAATATATCGACCGTTATTATTATGTTATTAAGTATAGTTAATAATATGTTATTGCCCGTAAATCTGTACTTTTCCGAGAGTTTTCCAACCAATACATAGTAATGTTGCACAGCAGAGCAGATACAATACATACAATATTACTACTTTCGACAATAGTAATGGTGGTAATTTGATAAATTATTTACCATTGGTGTATGTCAATCGTACTAATTCAGTTCTCTGTGAGCATACAAGAAATTATGGCCGAAAGGTGCCAGTGCCAGTCGGTGCAATGCATCGAATGGTGTCGAATCGCTTCTTATATATTATTGTAGGGAAAAAATTTCCCCGCCAGGGCTAAAATGGCACCGGATCCCCGGGAAATTATGACCAAAAATGCCGGTGAATTATGACCGGGGGAGATATGACCTGTAGCCCAGAAATGAATTCTTCGTCGAAAAATAAGTGATAATAAAACGAATTACATACAATCCAAACTTTTCCGCTCTGCAGCAATTTAGTTTACCTCCCGCTTGATGTTCAACCAAAGTTTCAATGAAAACTTTTTTCATAGCACTTTTGACCAAGGTCAAATAACTTTTTCAATTATTTTCCATATAAAAGTGTTATTTTTGAACAGAATTTCAAAAATTTCAAGAAATGTCGATTTTGAACCAAATTTATGGGCAAGTACACTACTGTGCAAAAGTTTGGAACCACTAGGTATTTTTCATACAAATTGACCATTTTTGGTGGACTGATTAACATATTTCGGAAACACCTGCACTCTTGATATTTTGTGCATAGTTTTTACAACGTTTCAATAGTAAATCACAGAGGTTTCATCAAAAAATATTCACGTATTTAAAAAATATATCAATTTGAATTTGATCTGTTTTAATCTTCATACAAATTTGATCATTTTTCACATAGTACAAATTCAAATTGCTATATTTTTGAAATTCATGAATATTTTTTGATGAAACCTCTGTGATTTACTATTGAAACGTTGTAGAAACTATGCACAAAATATCAAGAGTGCAGGTGTTTCCGAAATATGTTAATGAGTCCACCAAAAATGATCAATTTGTATCAAAAATACCTAGTGGTTCCAAACTTTTGCACGGTAGTGTAGGTGTTTGGTTGTTTGAAGGCTCCCATTATTTTTGCAAAAGAATATCAGTTTGCCTTGACCGAAACCCTAAAAAATGGCTTTCTGAGTGATTTTTCGTACAAAAGTGTATTTTTCGGGCAAAATTTCAAGAAATGTCGATTTTGGACCAAATTTATGGGCAAATAGGTGTTCGGTTGTTTGAAGGCTCCCATTATTTCTGCAAAAAAACATAAGTTTGCCCGGGCTAAAACCCTGCAAAATGCTTTTTTCGGGTACTTCCCATACAAAAGTGTAATTTTTCAAGGTTTTTCAGGTCCTCAGTCGGAGGCTTATGGTACGAAATTGGTAAATCAGAATGGGCTCAAAATCAATCCAAAGCTTCGTCTCGACATGCCAAAACTTGTGGCTTTTACAGTTCTCAATCATCTTGTAAATTTTCTGAGATATCCGGCGAACAAAAAGCTCGGACGCAGACGCGGACGCGGACGACGCCATAGGCACATCGCAATTTTGCACAATTTTTAAACAAAGTATTTTTGGGAGCAGATCGGTCTTGATCGATAGGATTTGTCACCATCTACATTGCCTAGTGTACAGATATGTGCTTTTTGAAGTTTGGCGCGACGTTATAGTGGTCCGAAAGAGGAGATGTCATGAAACAACAAAGCTTGCGGAAAAGTAATAGCTTATCAGATATTTCAAAAATTGAATTTTCGGGCGTTTCTTGGACGAAAAGAATCCTAAACCGACGAACAAAATTAGCTTAATTGTCCATCCTTAAATCTCAAACGGACGGACGGACGAAATGAAATTATCTGTCCTGGAATCCGAAATAAAGTTTTATGATGATAGGGAACCTTGCCCCCAAATTTAAGGAGTTGGCGCAGAACAGTCTGAAGCAATTTCGTTCCTCTTGATGTGCTCTACAACTTTGCTGACCATACTTAGGCTAAACCTACCAACTGTACTGTTTTTATAAGGAGTATACTATTTTTTTGCCGATTTTTGAGCCAAAAAACAGTATACTGTATTCAGTATATATACTTATTTTTGGACTTATGTACTGGTTTATACTTATTTTCTGCAATTCGGCAGGTTTTGCTCAAGATACGGTGATAAGAAAGAAATCGCATTTTGCAAGCATACATAAATTTAGCAGTGAATTTGAAATGAGCTCAAGAGTGTGCACATAATCGAACATACATGCGCGAGGGGCGGGGGGGGGGAGAAAATCGATTTTGCCGGGGGGAAAAAATTTTTTCCCCCGGGGAAAAATATAAACCCGATTCGCGGGCTAGGGAGTGGCTAAACCCTCCCGGACCAGTTTGTATCTCAATGTATTTTGACGAGATCTATCGATTGGAGCTTCCCCCGATGTCGACTGACCCACTTCCTGCTTCCTGACCCCCCACAGGGTTATTATCGATGATGCTTCCCTTACATATACATTACTCCAAAAAATGGTCTGGGGAGGGTCAGGGGGTAATATGGGTGGGTTCAATCGATAGATCTCGTCAAAGTACTCTGACAAACCCACTCCCAAGCCCAAAAATCGCATTTGAAAATATACCATTAATTCAATGGGAAGAATCATAAAAATCCAATTTTCAAGCTTAGGAATGGGTTTTACGCCCTGTTGGAAGGGTGTTTGTTAGGGTACTTTGACGAGACCTATCGAATGGACCCACCCATATTGCCCACTGACCCTCCCCTGATTAATTTCCTGGGATGTTGTTTGAATTTCTTCCCGGGAGAAAAAATAATTTCTTCCATATTGCGCAAATCTTTGTTTTTTTTAATCCTAACTATATTATGATGTACATTAAGAGTACTTAGAAGTACTTAAGAGTACTTAAGAGTACTTAAGAGTACTTAAGGGTACTTAAGAGTACTTAAGAGTACTTAAACCGATTTTTTCTTACTTTTTTTCCGTATTTATGACTAAAATTCGAAATTTATTCAATATTTTTGGACACGGTCTTCGGCAAAAAAGTAGCCAGTGTAAAAATAGACAACCTTTCTGAACATATAAATCCAAAATAAGCATGTTCTGACCACTTATTTGGCTCGAAATTTCACTTTCAAAAATCTTAACTCAAAACACATTGGATGTGATTTTGTTGGGTTATGTGTTCAGAAGAGTTGTTTTTTTTACAACGGCCACAATTTTGCCGAAGACAGTATCCAAAAAAATGAATAACCTGCGAATTATGGTTGAAAAAGT
>NW_022597744.1:0-1237 GCF_009176505.1 Sitodiplosis mosellana
AATGTATAATTGGTCTCGAAATGGGATGCTACAAAGTGGTTAGATGGGAAAGTAAATATCATCAGTGCACAAAATGGATCATATTTGGTGAAGCTCACATAAGCGACTCCGACATTTCGACATTGTGTACAAAAGAGTTGCAGTGCTGTACAGTGCAGGAATAGAAAAACAGAAAACACCGGACGAAACCAAAGCAGCGATACAGTCATATTCATTTAGTCATTCACTTAATCCATTCGATGCAATTTCAAAGGCCTTTATTTACACTCGACTAATGACTATTCGGCTGCTTGTTTCACTTTAATTATTCTTAACAACATACAAAAAGCAGGGCATATAAAACACAAACAGGATGACAACGACAACAAAAAATCCCATTAAATGTGATGCTGTGGTGAGGTGTATTTTCCAGTTGCCATGTCCACAAAAGTGACCGAAGAATTGCACAAGCAAAATGTGAAGCCATTCGCGTTTCGCAATTCCCGAAAACAACGAAGAAGAAAACCACCCAATCGACGAAAAGTTTTCGGGTTCAATGTTTATTTAAGATCATTCCACCAATTGCAAATGGGTTTTTATCCCGAAGAAAATATGGCATCAATTTGAAAATGGTTCGCCCGAAAACCGATGAAAAAGTTCATACTCATAAAAAATGCACAAACAATCGAAGTTCGAAAAATTGAGGTAAATAACATGAGAAATCAAACTTTCTTTAAATTGCTTTCGATTATCCTCCGACCAAGAGCTGGCAAGCAATGGAACGCAAGGCAACCAGCCAAATGGATTTGAACGAAATGAAAACGAGAAAGAATATAGTTTCCACAGAGTTGTCGTATTGCAATGCTCATTACTTTGTGTCAAATATGCTTGTGCACTGTACAGTGCTATGCCGTGCTGTATGGCACTTGTATGCTAGCTTTTATGCCACAAAACTATGCTCGTAATTTTTCATTTTTCTATAT
The DNA here is from genome assembly GCF_009176505.1 of Sitodiplosis mosellana. Lineage (NCBI taxonomy): Eukaryota > Metazoa > Arthropoda > Insecta > Diptera > Cecidomyiidae > Sitodiplosis > Sitodiplosis mosellana. Next base: position 963 of record NW_022597744.1, read on the forward strand.
GAATGTCCGAGAATGAAAACGCAACTTCTATTCACAACACATATAAGTGAAACAAAAATAAAAAATTTATTGAAATGAAACAACAAAATCGAATTTTTTCAAAGTGTAACAACAAAAAAGATTTTTTTAAAGTGTAACATTGGTATGTTGTTACACTTACTACATACCGATGTTACACTTTAAAAAAATCTTTTTTGTTGTTTCATTTCAATAAATTTTTTATTTTTGTTTCACTTATATGTGTTGTGAATAGAAGTTGCGTTTTCATTCTCGGA
>NW_022597745.1:0-6498 GCF_009176505.1 Sitodiplosis mosellana
CCACGCTTATAACGCTAGCACGCTAACCAATACGCTATAGCTGGGTTCTAGAAAACGTTACATGAATAGTCGTTTCAATCGAAGCGTAACATGAAAAATGTGCACTTTGGATGTGATTTTTTGTATTTTTCACGAAAATTATAAGAGATAATGATTAATGAGTTAGTGTGTTCAGCAAAGTTTTTTGGACTTGACCAATTCTATACCTTTGTTGAAGATAACATTTCGTTATCTCTTATCATTTTCGCAAAAACACAAAAAACCACATGTAACGTTCTTAAGTTTTTTTCTTTTTTCTTTTTTCATGCGTGCATCGCTTACGTTCACACAAACAACAGCTAGCGAGCTGCAATTCATGCTTTTAATAGAATAAAACTTTGCTTCAAGAAAAAATTGAATTATACCAACCGGATTTCAATAAACCTTTCGATTTAACAACAGATGCAAGCAACTTTGCTATTGGTGCAGTTCTGTCACAAGATGGAAATCCTATAACTTTTATTTCTCGTAATTTATCTGATACGGAGAAAAATTATGCCACTAACGAAAAAGAAATTTTGGCAATTGTCTGGGCTTTACAAAAACTACGAAATTATCTGTACGGATATACTGATCTGACTATATACACAGATCATCAATCTCTAATCTATTCAATTTCCGAAAAAAATCCAAATACGAAGTTAAAAAGATGGAAAAATTTTATTGCTGAATTTGGGGCTGAAATAAAATATAAACCTGGTCATCAAAACATTGTTGCTGACGCACTCTCTCGTCAGAATATCTATTTCACTCAAATGGATTCTACCATTCACTCAATAAACAGTTCTCCAATGGAAACCATTAAAAGGGTACCATATTCTATAAATAAATTTAAGAATCAAATCGAACTTAAAAAATCGAATGTAGACTCTGTTACTTCAACAACTTATTTCGATCATTTTCAAAACTATAAAATTAATTTTTCCAATAATACCAACATGATTAAAAATTTGAAAACATGCATATCGGAAAACCGAGTGAATGCAATTTTTGGTTCAGAAGAATTATTCTACCAGATTGGAAAGTTGATTTCTAATAATTTTCCCAACTCAAGAATTGTATTCACAACAAATAAAGTAAACAATATAACCAACTAAGATGAGAGATTGGGTTTAATAATGGAAATACATAATGGAGCTCACAGAAATCCCTTAAATAATTTTCTTGAAGCTCAAGAAAAATATTTCTGGCCATCTATGAAAAAAGATTTCAAACAAACAACAAGAAATTGTGAAATTTGCAAAATGGAAAAATACGAAAGACGATCAACGAAACATCCAATTGGTAAAACGCCGATTCCTAACAAAATAGGGGAATCTATTTCAATGGATCTTTTCCATCTTGATAATAGAATATACATAACTTTTTTGGATCGTTTTTTCAAAATTTTTGAATATTTTTTTAATTGAAAATAAAACTAATTTTCATATTAAACTTGAGGAAATATTTACACAAATTTTTTCTGAATGTAAAACGATCGTTACTGAAAACGAATCAATTTTCGTGAGTAATAGTGCTAAATCGGTTTACAATCGCTATAATATAACACAAACCACAACGCCAGTTCAGTATTCAACAACGAACGGGCCAGTGGAAAGGGTACACAATACAATAATTGAATTGAGTGGGTGTTTGGCAAGGAAAAACGAATCATCACCGGGCGAAGAAATTTATAACGCTGTAAAAGAGTATAATCAAACAATACATAGTGTAACCGGAGTTAAACCTGTCGATGTTCATTTACATCCGGAAAAATTTCCAGAAATTTTTGATAAAATTAAGTTAGACAAGGAAAAATTGTTGAGATATCATAACAAGAACCGCGATATAAAAACATTTAATGTGGTGGAAGTTATTTATGTGAAAAGTAATAGACGAAGAAAGGATTCAAGTGCTTACACAAAACATATCATTAAAGAAGACCGTGGCGATACAGTTCTTACAACAAAAAATAAGGTCTATCACAAAGACAGCATCAGGAAAAATTGAATAATGTGGTCTTGGCTTTATTTATTAGTAACTATATTTACTTACATAAAAAATTTTACTTTCTTTTTCAAGTTAATTCAAGAAAATATATTTTTGTTATTATCTTTGATTTCAATTTTCATACTTGCTTTGATAATTAAAATTATAAAACAATTAACGAAATGTATTCAAAACTTTAGAACGAAAAAAGATGATGAGTTGGAATTACATTGCTACGAAGATATGCCTACAGAGGTAGAATTATCCAACATAAAAATTGAAAAAATTTAATTTCTCTTTAATTTAAATTACAAACATCGAATGTTTCTTTTGAAGTTATGTTTTAAGAGAAAAACTGTTAAATTGAAATTTACTTTTTATTGTACTTTAACCTTACTATCTAACAATTTCTGCCTTTGCTACCTTTGAACATCTAGTATGATCCCTCACGAACATTTTAAGTACCTACATGACCAAGTCGAATGATGTTTTCATATATTTCTAGCCGCATATTCGGTTGGTTCGATTTCAACTCTGAGAAAATCGATTTTTGGCCAAAAAATCCTTAAGTATAGACCTTTTAGGGTGGGTGTCTTTGTGCAAAGTTATTTTTCTTCGAAAATATGGGGAGTCTTACCAGACAAAAACTCTGAAAATTGGCTTTTTGAGGTACCTCCTGAACAAAAGTTACGTTTTTCATGCATTTTGCTAATAATGTAAAATGTATATTTTATTCCGAAATCTTGTCTTTACATACCAATTTTTCCACAATTGTCAAACGAAACAGAGGCGAGTTAAGAACGATGTTACCGCAACTGTGAGTGATACAGTACTGACGACGCTAGCGAACGGAGTACGAGGTGCATAAATATAGCAAGATTGATTAATATAGCAAGCCCATATGAATGCCGGGTGATACAAGTAGAAACATGTTTTCACATGTATGAGTAATTCTGTTGATTATTTCGGTTTCGGAGAAATCTACTGCGAACTAAGCAAATGCGTCTGCTGTTTATTGATATTTTCAGTGAATAGACGACAGAACAATGCCAAGAAACTGTGATGTAATATCAACATTGGGGCGGAGATTCATGTTTGAAATTCAACTCAATGAATATTTGGTGTTATTTATGTATATATTATGTATACGGGAGGTACCCTTGAAATACACTTTTTGGATAGGTGTCTTAAAAAAAGTTATTTTTTTCGAAAAAAATTGGGAATCTACTCAAACAGAAGCTCTTAAGAATGATTTTTGAGGTACCTCCCGAACAAAAAATGATATTTTCATAGCAAAATGCATGAAAAATGTAACTTTTGTTCGGGAGGTACCTCAAAAAGCCAATTTTCAGAGTTTTTGTCTGGTAAGACTCCCCATATTTTCGAAGAAAAATAACTTTGCACAAAGACACCCACCCTAAAAGGTCTATACTTAAGGATTTTTTGGCCAAAAATCAATTTTCTGAGAGTTGAAATCGAATCAACCGAATATTGGGCTAGAAATATATGAAAACATCACTCGACTTGGTCATGTAGGTACTTAAAATGTTCGTGAGGGATCATACTAGATGTTCAAAGGTAGCAAAGGCAGAAATTGTTTGCTCAATGGGGTGATTTAGCCGTGAAACTGAAGCTCATGGTCGTGATTTGCACAATTTGGTCCCAGAAAATCGTACTTTTTGACACAAAAATCACACAAACCTGTAACAAATGAAACTAGAAATCGATCCCTCGTCTAAAATTGGCTGGATATAGACACATTTTCGTAGGTATGTTGGCTATAATTTGGCTTTTAGAATTTTTAATTGAAAAAAAATGGCCAAATTTGAGGTGATTTTCGAATATTTGTTGCTCCATGTCCAGAGGCACATTTTGAGTTGTGATATGGCGTTATATCGATAGCTAGGAACAAACTGAGTCTGATAGAGGTATTTTCAGATTGATTTATAGTGGACTGGATCACCATAAATGGGCAAATATACAGAAAAATGACAAATTTCGGCGATTTTCGGCAAATTGACACTATTTTTTTTTAAATATCCTGAAATAAATCGCTGTGAATCGATCCTATTCAACGTAGTTTGTTACGAGCTGCTGAATTACGGCAAAAAACGGTATGTTTATGCATCACATTTAGAGCAAATTGCGATAATATGTCGAAAAATGGTCATTTTTTTGGTGATTTTCAAAAAAAATCCGGGGTGACACCAGGCACTATATATCAAAAAAGTGCCGGAACAAAATTTTCATCTCTCCTCATGATCTTTCGATCCCGCACTATTAAATTTTGAATCCTTTTTTTTTGAAAATTGATCACCCCTAATACACATGTAGCGCTACGTACTATGTTTACTCTTTTTATACAGTGGACGCTCCTCCGGGTAATCATCCGCCAAATTTGTATTATATGTAATATATAAATGGCAGCGGGTATGCGCTGTACGTGAGTTCAAGCGAAATCAAAATACAGTTTGTCCCAACCTTTCCGGTTGGTTATATTATAATGTGTTCGTTATCTACACTGAAATAAGTGGTGAAACAATTTTGAAGTTTTAAATTCTGTTTGTAATAATTCATATTAAAATGGAGGGAACATGTGTTTGTACTTGTCATACTCAACTCGTTGGGAATCTATGAACATAATAATAGTACATTCATTTGTATGTGAACATTCAGTTGAGTTGGTTGGAATTCCAATTTTGTTCCCAACGAAAGTAAGTGATTTAATATCAACATCGTTTTAATTTAAATAGTGGTCTTAAAGTGGTTGATAGAATTTAAATACCATCGTGGATTCGTTGTTTAGAGAAAAATGAAAGAAGAATATAAGAATAAAAAATCTATATAGAATAGAGGTTGTGGAGTGGAAATTACTGTAAACATGGACCTTAGTCATTTCAATGTGTTCAATTTCAATCGGCTGCGATATTTGAGTGTGTGTATACACACCAAATAAAGTTGCATACTTCAGCCTACATCAATACAAAGAGAATCGCTTTCTATGTGCTTCGTTAAAAAAAACTTTCATGTTGCACTTTGAAACCAAAATATTCTGAGGGAATTTGTTTGTCGCAACGGTTCAAATAGTCTGTTGAATAAAGATTATATTGATTCAGTCCTTGACCCGATCCGATAATACATCTTTTATTAAACTACATAGGTATTATACAAATTACATGACGAGTTCGGCAGTTATACGGACTATGAAGTAATGAAAATAAGTCAATGAAATACGCATTCCATTTATCGATGAGCTAATGATATTGAGAATATCTCCTAATGACCTAATGTTAATGATAACATCATAATTTCCAATAAAAGTGAAGTGAAACTTTAATTAGCTCTGATCAAGTGACGCAATCATATCAAAATTAATGTTTTCATTCAGCAAGCTAAACGGGGCCCGAATTGTTTAAGGACTGAAAATAAAAATATATGTTTTACATTTACTTTGTATCAAATGGCCAATTCAAAACAACATCGAATTCTTCCTAATTTAATAATTAATTAATTATTGTAATTCTAATTTCAGTTATTGTGCTGTTTTAATGTGTAAAATTGTGCGAAAAAAAGTATTCGATGCATAATGAACGTATAATTCTAGAACATCAAAATGCAAGTGAGAGAATCTGAACTGTATCTATATTTCAGGTAACAAAATTCGATGACGCCAAGGAAGTTGTCGCCAAATTCATTATCTAATCAAGAACAGAAACAAACGAACAACAAGTGTTAGCATTCAACAGCAATTATGGAGAAAAAATGCAAAATAACGGCAGCAACAGAGGCGGCTACAACAACATTGTAATACACTTTCTTTTTTCGGTAAGAACGGAGGTGTAGCGCTATCAAAGCGCAAGCCACGCAGTGGCGCGGTTCGTCTACGCATGTCGGTGACCAATGTATATGCCTATCTGAATAAATACACTCTTAACTTAACACGCAAACCTATCAGTTGTATCTTTCATTCTCTCCCCTCTCATTCGTACATTTTTACATATCAAATGATTGCAAACATTGATGTGTATGGACTAGTTTTCATCTGAAATTGTCAGCCGTATGTTATTCTAGTTGTTATTGGATTGCGAAAGCATCAAAATTGACTATTAATGAGCACATTTCTATACGTATTTTGTCAATTTAACGTTTTTTTCACTATTATTTCAATACATTACGGGTAATGATGATTTTCATGCAACTGGTATACATGTAAAATCAACTACCGCATTTTTTTGCGTGAAAAAGTGCATAAAACCATTATAGCTTTGAGATAAATGGTATTATTGTCAATTTGTTCGAAATTTTGATGTTAATTTTGAAAGGTTCTCCCTAAAATGGACTGCTAAATCCTGCAGAAGCAGTGAATAGACAATAAAACAATTGAATTTATCGAAAAATATAAGATTATGGTCAATTGAACTTACCTGTAATTCAGTGCTCTACACTTTGTACCGGACATTCAGCAGGTTTCCACTCATCATGATGCGCTTT
>NW_022597746.1:0-1641 GCF_009176505.1 Sitodiplosis mosellana
CAAACTTCTGCAAATGCGATCAACATGAAACTTTCAGAATCTTATTTTTCTCCCAAAAAATTAAATCCCAGAAAGTTTGAAGCCAAATTTACGGGTACCTCCCATACAAAAGTGTCAATTTTTTGAGGTTTTTCTTAGGGCAAGTACCCCAGGATCAAATCGAAAATGGGTCATCTTCGAACTTAAACTAAGTTTATTGGATACAAAACTTTTGGCATTTCCAGATTTTGATTATCTCAATTATTTTTTGAGCTATCGTGTTAACAAACACCAACGACGACGACAACGACGACGACGACAACGACGACGGCACACGAACGGAAAAGTGTCTCAAAAAGTGGTTTTCTACGCGTTTTATGAGTTTTTATGATGATCTAAGCTAATTTTGCGAAAAAAGTTTTCGGGACCAATTCCTATACTTTCCCTTGACACGTTGTGTACGGAAAAGTAAAATATTCGGAAATTGGATTATAAAGACAAATACTTGTAGAAATGTTGTTTGAGCACCGTTTATTCATCTCCAATTTAAAAGAAAAGCTCGTTACAGTTGGCCTGTATACAATTAAAACGTTGTAGGTTTGTTGGGACCCATTGGAACAATCGAAACCACCATTGAATTCAAAGCAGATTGTTTGAATTTGGCGCGTTTTTAGGATTATTTTGGAACACTCTCGATAGTTCGAACTTTCGACATTTCGAACATTACTGAATTCCATTTGCATATTTCTGAACTGTGTTTTTTAAAATCCTTTCTTTATTTAGTAATTTGCAAATGAGCCATATTCAGTAAGTAAGCTGCGTATAGGATTTATAGAGGCGTCATCTGTCGCTGCGCTTTTGAACTCTTATGTATTCCATTGACTTCAATGATATACATATTTGGGAAAGATAGTGTTGCAACGCTTTATTCTCATGCTTTATTCGTAAAGTTTTCGAAGAAAGTTCATACGCTGTCATCAATGTATTTACATTGGCTGTATGGTCTCATTGGTAATTTGATAATGAACATAGAACTCAACACTTTACAAAATGTAGTTTTTGACGAACATACGTGAAACAAACCGAAATATGTGATGACAAAATGGTGAACCATTTGAATTGAACCGATAATACCGAATATTTGATTGAGTGCTGTTGTAAAATACACACGGTGCCTATAGACGACCTTCTTTGCACATAGATACAATGCTCAATTTTAAGAAAATGTGGCGACAATATTGAAAAGTGGACGACTAATAAATAGAGTGAGAATATTTTTGACAAATTACAATATGGTTAATATAGAAAAATTCGAATAAATGATATTTTCCTGAAGAAAAAAAAAACATGTGTGCAATGCGTCTAACGCTGGAAAATACGTCTAAAAATCAAGTAGTAAGAGCAAGATGATTGGAATATCTGAAACCAAAAAGAAATCAATCAATCAATATGTTGATCAGTCCTGCTTTTGAAAAAGTCGAAGCAGTTCATCATGCCCTAGAAATATTTACCTTTGCGAATGTTTGCAGGGAGCATGTAATCAAATTGAATCCAGTGAAAACGATTGTTTGCTGAGAACGGGCGATGATCAACAGAATGTATTGGCGCCATTCAATAGGAAAATGGATCCAATTGGAATAGTAAGCGGTACCACCTATTGAC
>NW_022597747.1:0-2130 GCF_009176505.1 Sitodiplosis mosellana
CACCAATCTTGCAATCGTTGTAACCTCTTTTCGAAGTATTCAACCTTTTTTTTTACGCTTTTTCCATCTTTGCTGTAATTCGTTACGAACTTCTTCAACGTGTCCATGCGCTGCTTTTGAGCGGCTAGCTCTTTGCTAATCTCTTCTTGATCGCTCATATTTATACTGAGGTATTGAGACGTTCACGCACAAACCGTTTAGCACACAACAAACCGTATTATTTCTCGATAGAGCTTGTTCACATAATCATTCTTTATTCTTTATTGGTTGAGATGAAATTTATTTAACATCCTTTTACGAGAAATTATCCACCGAACAAAAATTTATGCAAAGTACACTTGGAAAAACAATAATTTCATGTTTATCATATGACGTTTGACAGCTACGCTGACAGTTGTGTTTTTTTTTTTTCGTTTCTCGTCTTTTTTTACATTATTTTATCGTTTTTAAATAGTTATCCACATTGTTTTGTCACAAATTTTATATCATTCTATTCGTAAAGACTTGCTGTATTTGAATATTATAAAGTTCATCCGTGTCAACATCAATTTCGTCGATTTCTTTCTGTGATAATTTGTGCACATTTTTGGTTACGTCGCTCTCGTTACTCACATCGTTTTCCCGTGTTATTGTTGTTGTTTTTTTTTTCATAACCATAAAATGGCCCAATGTGCGTTGTGTGTGAAACCCGTAGCCAATGACAAAAACAAAAGCATTTCATGCTATGGTTTGTGCGGCAAGCATTTTCACTTTGCGTGCCTTAATAAAAATGATTCCACCACTGTTTTCAATAAAACTCTGACAAACTTTTTGGCGAAAATTGCCGGTTTACAGTGGTATTGTGACAGTTGTCAGCCACACACTCTTAGTGGCATTGTAAACAATTTCACTGAGTGTTCAAATTTTATTTTGGACCTCAAACAATCGCTAGTGCCTCTCATCGACAAAGTGTTGTGCGCGGACTTACCGCAAAAGAATGCCAGCAACCAAAATGAACGAAATGAGCAGAATATCAGTGCTACAGAAGTGATTGATATTGACCAAAATTCGTTTCTTCGTTTTATTGAAAATGCCAATGCCACCGTGCACACTGAAAATGTTGTGATCGAAGAAAAGTCAGCTGGACCGATGGACGTGAGTGAAAAAAACGATGACTTGGACATTACAGTCGTCCCAAATGTCGAATCGGATGCTGCTACATCGAGTGTATATTTTGACACTCCACGTCCGGACCAAAAACACGTTAAGCGTAGAATTGGTTGCTTAATCAACGAAACGGTGAAACGTACGTGCCTCACATCATCCGACGATCCAGGTATGTCACGCGTTGACAACGCTGCTGATGAAAGTGTCAGAACACCATCACTTCAGCAGAATGCAATGAATTTGCGCAATCTTGTTCACGCTCCGGCCCGCAAACCGGTTATAAAAAATGCCTCACGCGCTCAAGCCAGCAATTTGCACGCCAAAGCGGTACCGTTACCACAGGTCAGCAATTTACACAAGAAAATTGTTCCATCAGTTCTACTGTCATCCAAACTGACGAAGAGCGTTCACATTTCACGCTTTTCAAATGACACCACCTGTGATGATATTTTGAGTCATTTGCGCTCCATTGACTCCACATCCAACATTGTCAATGAGATTCAATGCAAAAGATTGACAAGTGGTGGCCGGCCAATTTCAAGCTACAAATTCATAACGTTCAAACTGACCTTTCCTCGTCAATATTTTGAACGTGTTATTAACCCGTCGATATGGCCAAGTTCAGTTAAGGCCTGTGAATTTGTGGACAAACCGAAACCTTCCTCGTCCACCAGTGCACCACATGCAAATTCAAACCGGCAGTCAAAAAACGGGATGCACTCAAATGGCAACACAGACAGAGTCAGAAACCATCCTCAGCCAATGTACGCTTATACACAGGCACCGACGACACCGAATGTGAACCATTGGTTCAATCCATTTGCTCAGCGCCCAAGTCTCTACCGCGCAGCAAACTCCGAGCAACAGCAAAACCGTTTCGTCCATCGCGTGGACAACAGACGATTCCGTTAAACCCCAAGCTGCACACACCCGACGCGACACGCATCAGTGTCTACTACCAAAACATTCGCAGCTTGGGTAACA
>NW_022597748.1:0-8453 GCF_009176505.1 Sitodiplosis mosellana
AATATTCAGCCAGTTTTTGGCGGTGTTAAATAAATAAATAAATAAAAAATCATTGATAAATTCTTATAATTTCGTTCAAAAACCAATCTTTATTAGTGGAAATGTATTTGTTCTCAATCAATCCATAATGATAATAAAATGCTGCTTCCAGAAATGTGACACATCACGTACGTTACATAAATAAAATGATTGATTTTTTCAATACTTTATAACTTCTTGTGGTGGCACTGGAAATATCCGATTTTTTTATGAATTCCCAATCAAAAGCAACGATTTTTACGAGCTGGTGACGGCATTGGTGAAATGTTCTTTTGGGCCTTGTCGCATTTCTTTGCTGACTGACGAACACGAACTAAATGCTTGCACAAGTGTTGTGTGCTCTTATATAGCGTTTCAGTGAGTGAATGACGTAAGCGATTCGATATTGTAATCCCCACCCATTTCGTCGAGTGTGCTTTACTGCAAAACATATATAAAGCAGACATGTACCGCTACACAGCTCACAAGAGCATCATTCTGTTTTTGAGTGTCAAATGAGTAACAAATGTTAGGCCACAAGAAAAAAATATCTGGATGCGCATCGAGCACTGAATGCGCGCAAAAAATGTCCCTTTTACTTTTAGTATCACTTTTCGAAGACGTTTCCAACGATTCGGTACTTCATTTTTCCAAATAGTTTTCAATCAAAACAAAACATTAGTTTAAATTGTAAAATGTTGAAAATTTAACCAATCAATGAGAATGGAAACCACAACACATGACGGTCGAAGCGTAACTGCTCTTATGTCAAAAATTATAAATAAAGTGCGCACTTCGTGCGTTGTTATTCATTCCGTATTCGTCTCTAGCTCGAATTGACACGGAAACGTATTAGTTGCGTTGAATTAGTGTAATATTTTCATGTATTTCAACGCAAATTAAAAAGTTCTTACATTAAGGTAGGTACATTTTTTGAGTTCATGTCAAGCAGATTTGTTTTCATTATCTAGTACAAACACAAAACTCGTCTTTAGAACAAAAATCAAATGATGTCACACGTACTTGCAGCATAATTACGTGAATGAATGAACAAATATAATGTAATATTTTGTAATAGTTTTCGATAATCATCACTGTATTACATGCTGTAGACTAAAACAGAATATGTGCATAAAAAAAAATTAAAATTGTGTTTTGTGTGAAGACAAAACATTCATTAAATTCATGAAGTAGCACCATCTTTTGAAAGTGAAACGAAAAGTATCTGACTTTTACATTTAAGTATATGTCACACATACGGATACTTTAACAATATTTTCATTCGAATAGGACCCAACCTTCTTTACAAAAATTCAATGACAAAATTTACAAAAATCATAAAAGAACCTGAAACCTTTTCGTGCTTTTTGACAGATGTACTAAATTGAATGTTTTCTGTGTCGTCATCTATTGTCGGTGATACTAATATCTTCTCGTACGGTTATGATGAAGATTTCATTTATTGTTTATCCAATTTTATACAAAATCACTTTTTCATTCATTAAACCAATTTAGAAAAGAAAATCACCGTTTTTTCCGACTATTGGCATGCAAAATGCACAAAACATAAGAGTGAAAAAATTGTCATCATCAAGTTTAAAACACGGCACGACCAATTTCAAGTGTTGCAGCTTTGTTTTAAAAAAAGCCGAAAAGTATCTGAAAAAAAACAGACGAATATTCAAATCTTGGCAAATTTGCCGAAATGACTTCGGGTAGGGCGATTTCAATTGTAGATTTTATGTACTTTAATGTAGTGTTTTTACTTTTTTTATGTAGGAACAATTTTTTTGAGCAATCGGCTATCGAAAAACTGCTATAAAATGGGACAACTCAAATCTTGGTCAAAAAACGTATTTTCCACAAATCGAATTTTTTTTCGAATGAAGAATGGTTCCAAAAATTTGTAGATAAATTGTAGAATTCAAATCAATTGTCTGTTTTCAAATATGTCTGCCCGTTCGTTCGATATCGGGACGAGTCTTGAAAATTGGTCCAAAATCGGTAATACTCAAATCTTGGCCACAAATTGAAATTTCCACAAACTGAATCTTCCTAGAATTCAAATCAGTCATTTGATCCTTGATTTTTTCAACAACTTATTTGGCTCCAGGGGAGTTTAATATTTAATATGGGAATAAAACTGCTATAAACTGCTATAAAACGTGTTTTAATAACCAAGAATTAATTGTAGTGGCCCGAAAATAATTGTAGAAGCACCTACAGTTATTGTAGTGGTCGGAAATTGATTGTACATTAAAGTACATAAAATCTACAATTGAAATCGCCCTACCCGAAGTCATTTCGGCAAATTTGCCAAGATTTGAATATTCATCTATTTCTGCAATCTCTTCATGATGATGACTGCCAAACTGTAATGATGAATAAAAGCGTCGTTATTGCCTATGAAGTGTGCGTCCATAAACGTGTAGAAGAAAATGTTTTGTCAATGATGACGCCAAGATCTTCGTCCCCTGATACACACTATATATGAATACATGTATTATGAAATCATTGTATTGGGTGTATAACTTTGCTTCCGCCGTTTTTTTTTCAATTTTTGAGGCTTTATTGTGAAAAATGTGTACAGTATAATTTATTCAAAGTACTGTCCATCGGAAGCTATGACTTTTCCCCACAATTCAGGCAATTTATGGATTCCGTCCCAAAAAACTTTCTCGTCTTTTGAGGCCAGGAACGAATCAAGCCAATTTTTGATTCCTTCGACTGAAGTGAAGCGTATTCCGGTAAGGGCGTTCTGCATCGATCGAAATAAGTGGTAGTCGGAAGGAGCAAGGTCTGGGCTATAAGGTGGGTGAGGCAAAATTTCCCATCCGCTATTTTCCAAGTAGGTTTTGACCGATGCTTCAATATGTGGCCGAGCATTGTCATGGTGGAAAATCAATGACTCGTGTCTGGTCTCCCATTCTGGCCGTTTTTCCTTCAATGCTCGCTTCAAACGTATCAATTGTGTTCGGTAGAGAGGTCCGTTGATTGTTTGACCACTTGGAAGCAACTCCCAGTACACCACTCCCTTCTGGTCCCACCAAATAGAGAGCATTACCTTCGAAACGTGAATATTTCGCTTTGGCGTCGATTTGGCTGGTTGGCCGCGATTGACATACGATTTTTTGCGCTTTGGATTATCGTAGTAGATCCACTTTTCATCGCCAGTCACAATACGATGCAAAAACGACTTATTTTTGTGCCGTTCCAGCAACATTTCAGACATGCAAAATCGTCTTTCGACGTGTCTTGGCTCCAATTCGTGTGGCACCCAATTTCCTTGCTTTTGGATGAATCCCAATGCTTTCAATCGTTTCGAAATGGCTGGTTGCGTGACTCCCAATGATTCCGCGAGCTCTTCTTGCGTTTGACATGGATCTTCATCCAGCAATGCCTCCAAATCGGCGTCCTCGAAAATTGTCTCTCTTCCACCACCATGCCGGTCTTCGATGTCAAAATCGCCACTTTTGAAGCGGTGAAACCACTCACGACACGTTCTTTGACCAAAAGAGGCTTCACCATAAATATCCGACAGCAATCGATGGGCCTCAGCTGCAGATTTCTTCGAATTAAAGAAGAAAAGCAAAACTTCCCGCAAATGACGCGAATTTGGCTCAAAAGTTGACATTTTCAATTGAAAAAAAATATGATGTCGATAAAAATTCACAAATCTAACGATGCAGTGTTGTTGACAGATGCCCAAGCTTACCGTATGACGTTTTGGAGCTGATATTTTTTACCAGCACTTACCGCTGGAGCCATCTGTTACCACCCCAATATTTGTCGTCTTCCAAACCATTTATTTGCCGAATCCCTTTTGAAGTACTCCAGTATCCGTAATCGACGTGAATAATTTTAGAAAAAATAGAGTAGTTTAACCTTCATTCAGAAAAGAGATATTCTGGTATTTGGTCCCACTCTAAAGGTGGTGGAGCGAAATAAAGTTTGTCGTGTCAGTAAAGGTTATTTGCATTGAAGAACTTGTTATTGTCGCTGCCGTTTCCGCGAAAAACAACGACCAATCTCGAATAATTGAGCATGCTCCTAAGATCGCGGGTGTGGTATATACACATACATATAAATCAAAACTTCAGCGTGGTATAGAATTCAAATATTGAATTCTATCCCTTCTCCTTACTAAATGACATTTTTAAATTACTTATTAAATTGAATCACCTCATTCTACTTTTGATAATAGCCATCTGAAAAAAGAAGAAGAAGAATTGAAGAAAATCAAGTCTGGAATGGGAGCAGTTATACTAAAAGATTTAAAGGAACATGCCAAGTTCAGAAAATGGAAACAACACCACATCGACCCTAGAAATGCATCACGAACTCCTTCGGCCTCCAAAGAATTGATGTATCGCATGAGATATGAATCACCTATTGGTGCTTCACCTTCAAGGTATGAATAATTTTTTTCAGAGGTGATTTTTTTTATGTAAAATTTACATTGTAAATACATTTGTTATGACAATTGATACTGTTCTGCAATTCTTGTTCAGAGCTGCCAAATAGAACCAGATCATCACAGCCGGCGCGAGTGACGAAAGCACCCTAGTGCTAAAAGTCAAACTCGCCTATATATACACGCAATTTCAAACTTTTTTTCTAAAAGGCCATCTGGTATGAATGAAGTATCGCTAGAAAGCCCCTGGCTCATCGGCCCAGAAAATGCATTCAAACTTGGGAATCGAAACATGTTTTTCGGACCATCTGCCCATGAGTTATGGCCATTTGAAAATTTTCTTTGCCGTCCCCACCAATTATTCTGAGATAATAGATTTGTCTGTCCGTTCGTCCGTAGTTTTTGCCCGATCTTTTTCAAACTTTCAGGCATTGAAGTATCTCAAAAACTAAGACTTTTTTGTCCCGCCACTTTTCGATTTGGCCGCCATCTTGGCCAGCCTTTGAAAATTCAAAAAATTGCCTTTCAATGGCCACTGTGCCCAGCCTAAAGGTGGCAAAGGGACAAAATTTGTTCGTCCGTTCGTCCTTTTATTGATTTGGAACAAACGGACATTTGTCCAAATGTCCAATTTCAAATTAGGACAAACGGACATCTTGTCCTGATGTCCCATTGCCAAAAGGGACAAACGGACATTTCAAATTAGGACAAATGAACAAATTTTTAAAATGATGTATAACACTTATGAAGTGATGTAAGAAGAAATACATCGTTTTGTGCTTTAGTTGGAAGAATGCAAAATAGGAAAATTGAAATCGCTCCGAAATGATTTTTTGAAATTGATATCACTAGTTTTGTGTTCGATTTCGGCACGAGAATTGACTTTGTTAAAGGTTTTTTATTTGATTATATTGTACACTATGCTCGTATGAGCTATTTCTGAAGAGCATTTTCGCTCGACGACTGTCCAAATTTTTGTATATTTCGCTTTCAAAATATGAAATATCATGGGTGGCTCAACTTACAAGCCGGCTCAACTAACAAACCTCTCCTCCATATATTCGTTATAGATCAAAAGTTCCCATGTTCTTCGTTTTTTAGGCATTTGGACCACCAAAAACCATTTTTTGATGATGACGCTACATTCGATAGAGCAACTAGCTATAGGGGTTCAGTTGGAAGATCACTCGGAACTACACCTAGTTACAATGGTAAGTTTATCGCGTGTTATATTAAGGGATTCGAATTGGCAAGCCTTCTATGTTTATAGAAGCTAGACATTTTTTGTTTACGAGATTGAGAGATCTAATTCAAAAGTTATGTATTTTTTTATGTTTATTTATTGAATATAGCGATTCATACATTTCGTTCGAATCCGAAAATTGGCAACAAATCTTCAACTTTGCCGTCACATATTGGTATCAAAAATTACAATGGATACAGTTCCGTAAGTTTATTCTAAAATCAAATAGATTCATGATAGATTTCCAACTTTATGAAAAGCAGCAACGAAAATAAAAAGACTGTTTGTAAAGGATATTCCAATAGGGACGCATACATCCCAATCGTAAACCACGATAGCTGCCCCAATCCGTCAAACTGTTATATCAAAATTCATGGGTGTTGAATGTCATTCAACACCACTAAGCTGTAGACATCTCTCTCCGGCTATACGGTAAACAACAGAACCAACACTGAACATGAAAATGACATGTTCAATTGTGTTTGTTTCGATAGTTTCAACTGTGCCGCTACGAGAGGTCACTTTTGTCGTTTCTTTTTGTTATTTTACATATAAAATCAATGGTATTAGACGAGGATGTCAAAGTTATTCTTTTCCCAATTTTTGTCATGAAAACAAATTCCAAAATGAAACTAATTACATAGGGGAGTTATGTGTAGGTTGATTCGCACTAATCATTTTAGTCATAACTTTTTATGGAATGAAGATAAATGCACACTTGATATACCATTGGAAAGAGAGCCGAAAAAGCTACAATTTGATCAGGAAATTCATTAGTTTTGGTTGTAAAAACAAAAATGCACGGAAAGAATTTCGCCATGTAATAATATTTGTGAAATGACTACGGATTATGAAAATACACGAAAAACTAGTAAAGAAAGCTTATACTCGCTTTGCTGATATCTTTGAAATTGTCTTCTTGATGATGGTCCGAAAAAACTTAGTTTTTGTAAAAATGATTTTTTTTTTTGCAAATTTTTTTATGAGCCGATCCGAGCCGTTCAAGAAGCGTATTCACTCTTGGGAACTACTTTTATATTGGTTTTTGACGTTTCTAAATCGATTGAGACTAGCCAAATTGACGATTTGTAGGTCAAAATACAAAATCGGCGGGGTGGGTCAACTTACACATACTCCCCCTACGTAATCCAAACTTTTCCGCTCCGCAGCAATTTAGTTTACCTCCCGCTTAATGTTTAAGCAAAATTTCAAAAAAAACTTTTTTCATAGCACTTTTGACCTTGAAAAATAACTATTTTGACCATTTTCCATATAAAAGTGTCATTTTCGAACAGAATTTCAAAAATTTCAAGAAATCTCGATTTTGGACCAAATTTATGGGCAAGTAAGTGTTCGGTTGTTCGAAGGCTTCCATTATTTTTGCAAAAAATCATCAGTTTGCTTGCCAAAACCCTGCAAAATGCTACAAAAGTGTCATTTTTTAAGGGTTTTCAGGTCCTCAGTCGGAGGCACATGGTACGAAATTGGAAAGTTAGAATGGACTCAAAATCAATCGGAAGCTTCGTCTTAACATGCCAAAACTTTTGCCTCTTTACAGATCTCAATTATTTCGTCAACTTTTTGAGATATCCGGCGAACAAAAAGCTCGGACGCGAACGCGAACTATTCAGAGCCATTTTATTTATTTATTTATTTATTTACACCGCCAAAAGCTGGCTGAATGACGAGTTAGTTTTGCAGGAAAATGACTCCAAGAGTCGTGAAAAACCTGATCTTTTGTGTTTATACAATATACGGTATTCAGTATATATGGTTGAAGTGATTTTGGCCTGAACATTGACTAAACTAAACTAGTTTCCATTACATACAAATAATAGGCCAGAACAATCACCAACTCAAAGGATGGCTATATCACAGTCAATGTAGCTATAATAAAAGAAATATGTAAAAAAAATCACAGTAATGTAACAATATTTGTATGCAAATTTTTCAGTATTTTATATTAAATTTTCGATGTGATGAAGCTAGCACGAGTGGTTGAATTTTTGAATGGATCAGCCACTTCATTTGCATATTTGCAGATTTGTGGCACTTGAGCTTTGGTTTGCTTGTCCATGAGCTTTTCTTTGATCTTAAGGTAGTCAGTGTGCCGTAACGTTCGTACGCTCTCTCCTATTGCTATGTCGTTGCGTACATTGGGACAATTTGCGTTCCCATTAACGATGTCATACATGAACACAATTGAAGCGTTCACTTTCAGAAGATTTGAAGATCTAAATTATTGTCGATGAAATATAATTAAATTATACGCAACAAATATGATTCAACAAAATAATGAGAAAAACTTTATTGAGAAAATGAATGTGGTTGATGTGTTTCAATCGGCTATTGTGCAACGAATGAGAGTAGAACACTTGACAGTTCCATAGCTGTCACACAGAGAGTAAAGTGCAAGGCCTGTTCACAATAACATGTTTCGTACTAAATTACTCATACTTCAACATACTCTCCTACGTTCCAACGAAGTCATGCTCAGAGCTTCCAGTCGCTTGTTATATTCGGGATGTTGTATCCATTGGCTGCTGTACGATACTCTCTTCGGGCGAACTGTGTGAACTTTCTCAAAACACTCTCGATCTTGTCGATATGTAAGGCATAGGTTGGTGGCCATACAACGTTGCAGTACTCAAGATGAGACTGAACCAGTGCGTAGTATAGTGTTTTGAGCGTTTGAACGTCGGTTATGTCGTAACAAAATCTTTTGATGAATCCCAAGGCTGCTGTAGCTCTCGAGGTGACCGCGTCAATGTGCTTTAT
>NW_022597749.1:0-2698 GCF_009176505.1 Sitodiplosis mosellana
CAGCCAGATTCGTTACTGTTGACCTTCCTTTGACAAAACCATGCTGGCTGTCATCGATGATGTTCCTCATGTGATAGTTCAAATGATTTGCCACTATCGAGTCCAACAGTTTTGGTATTATGCATTGTAATGCCACTCCACGATAGTTCTCAATTTTGTATTTAGCTCCACTTTTGTGCACTGGTCTTACATAAGAGCGTTTCCATTTGTTCGGTACATAACCAGAATTTAACGATTCACGCAATATGTGTGTTATTGGTTTCAGCAATGTGTGAATGCAGTTTCTGATGAACATATTCGGTATTCCGTCGGGACCAGACACCAAATTGTTTGGCAAATCGTGGATTTTTTCCATAACCAATTCCTCAGTAACATTAATACGTGGGAAGTTCGCACATCGGTCGAATAATATCGGAAATTTACAAAGTGCAATCCATACACCATTCATTCATCACCATTGCCACTTTGGAAATTTTGCGTTTAATTGATTTTTTTAAATTTAATCAATCGTTTGTACATTCGGTATTCATTGATGTAGTCCGAATTTCAATTTATTCACAATCATATGGTAATGGTGCAGTCCTGTTTACATTTGAATTTAATTAAAAAAGTAAATTGCACTTCAATCATCTTCATGTAATGGCAACGACTAATCATTATTTAAAATTTCGTCAAATGCTCAAATATTGTGAAAAATCAAAAGATTTAAATTACATTTCCATTGCAATTTTATTGGTTTATTTATTTTATTCATTTTTTTCGATTTGGATTTTTAAGTAGTTTGCTGTTAAAATAATTTTGAATAACAGAGCTCAAATAATCATGAAATTAAAGTGTTTAAATGAATCAATAGGAATATTCAAACACTGAATCATATGTCAAATGGAATCTTTTTACTCTTTATATTGATTAAATCTGACATGATTTATTTGAAAGTCACACGTTTGTTATCACAAAAATTAATCAAAACATAAATCATGATTATATGATTCATATTCATATTTGACAATATTATTTGTGATTATGATTTATGATTCAATGAATCAAATAAATTCAATTGAATTAGTTTTTGTGTTTCAAACAATCGTAAATTTTATCAAATAGGATAAATGTACTTATTTTGAGCTCTGTTAAATAAAATCAAAATTATTGATTACCGGAGCCGAATCTGGGGCGGAGAGAGCGGAGCATTTGCTCCGGGCCCCAAATGGAAAGCTTAAGAATCATCATCATCTTCTCTCGATCTAAACACATTTTTTTCTCCTTTATTTTTGAAAACACCTGTCTGTATTTACCATAACCCAGTAAAGCTAAATATTAAGTTTTAAGTGAAATGAAACAATTTCGCGCGTAAAATAATTCAAATGTTATGTTTTTTGTACAGGTTTCTTCGTTCCACAATCCCATCACAAAATAGATTAGAATACTCTGTGCGTCATCTGTTTATGGTGCAGGCAGTTTTCGATAGCGTCTCATCAAACGAAATGAAAACAATGTGTATGGCGTAAGCTAGTCTTCACTTTGTTCACAACTTCTACTATTATTAGTATTCACAGGTTGGAAACAAATCGAAAGGAAATATTTCATTTTAATGTGATAAATTTTTAATAAATCGACTTAGATTTTTATGTACCTTGATCAGTAGTTTAAATTTTCCTGTTTAGAATTGATTGAATTGGTCCCTCTTATATCGTCCCATGCAATAAAAGTTAAATAATTTTAATTGATATATTATTAAAAGCATGATCAATCACTACTCTATCTCTCGATACTTCTTTTAAAGATCTAAATTGTTTGCACTTGCGTATGAAACAATACTACGCAGTCGACATATCATATTATAGTACTTTTCGGTTTCTTTGATCTGTTTACCAAGGATTCATTTTTATATGACTCAGACTGTCACCAAAGTCTATCTTTTACATCTTCAGCTTTTGTGTGATAACTTCTTTAACGAAATCAAAATTTTGAAGAGATTCATTAAAAAGTCATAATTCCGTATTTCACTGCAGACGTTAGAACATGCTTTAAATTTTGATCCAATGTTCAAAACAGGGAACGAGCTGGAGGTATTTCCGGTTGCACTTTTCGGAAATACACCTAAAAACAACCAATTATTACGTATTTACTGAATGCTAAGTTATTTTGTATTAATCATTCGAAACCAAAAAAACACTTGATTGAACTCGTTTTTTAGATCGATATCAAATAAATTGACTGCTTTTAAAATAATCTTTGGCATTTATGTCTTAATTCAAGCAAAACACCCAAAAACTAAAGTATAATTTTCTTCTTCGAAAGAAATGCAATTTATTGAATAAATGTTAAAATGTAGATAAATTGAAATAATAACACCATTACAATTGGTACATTTTGCAGCAATGGAATATTAAACATAAATGTGATTCTAATTACTTCAGGCAATTTCGTATTTCTCGGGATAGAATATGGTTTCAACTGAGAATGGATCAATTCTTCAATTGGTAAACGAAACTATCAACATCCTTCGATTTGCCACCCAATTTGAGTGCATTACGTGTTGGAGCCGGTTTTCTGTGAATCGAATCGCAAGGTTAATCATGATTTTTCAATGGAGAACACCGTCAATTCTGGATTTTTTGTGCTCAAAATCTCGTGGTATGTGGAATGACACTTACTTAACTGGCGACGGAGCAGTTTCGCCGATTCCAACCGATGG
>NW_022597750.1:0-4011 GCF_009176505.1 Sitodiplosis mosellana
GCTTGATGGTATCCGAGGTGAGTCGACAATTTCAGTCGATTTTTTTTTTAAATTTTCATGTTTGATACTTTTCGTGGACGATTTGTGATAATTTTTTCTGAAATAATTTAAAAAATGAAAAATGTCCTTTTTTCAAGTTCTTAAATTGAAAAAATTCTTCTATTCCAAAAAATTTCCACCGGAAACATTTATTCTAATAAAAACAGTTGAAAACTGTTATTAATACATAATGTATTAATCCCATCCGTTGTTCCCATTCCAAATGTATCACTTTGATTCTATTTCCACAGTTCTTAATCGGGGATGTGAGCGGAGCACCACCCGGGAGGAACGGTAAGATTGAAGTTTCATTTATTTATCCAGTTTAACTCTTAAATTCCATGTACAAAGCACCTTGTAACGAAGATATGGGAACCTCATTTATGCTAAACTTTTCATACATATTTTAGTAAACGAAAAAGACATAAATGGAGAGACAGCTCTGCATAGAACTGCTTTTGCTGGTAATTTTGGACATTAATTTACAGGGCTGTTATAGGCACTGCAAAAGCGCGGGCACTTGAATCGGTGCGGCACCGAGCTCTTTTTGAAAGTATAATTCTTGAGTATTTTTGAAAATTTTCAAATTTGCTAGTGTTTTAAAGAAATAATACGATTTTATATTGCTGAAAAAAATATGAAATTATAAATTATCGAAATTTTTTTTTTGTGATTGTACTAGGTGCGGCACTCAAAATCTAAGTGCCGGCACCGATTGGGTGCCTATAACAGCTATGTTAATTTATAAAAAGAATGTTTTGTTCAATCCGTTTCATTGATCTATGAATATTTTTCATATTCTATCAGGCAAAGTGAAGAAAGCTCAAAACCTCATCGCTGAAGGAGCCGACCCCAATATTGGAAATAATTTAAATGAGACAGCTCTGCATTATGCTGCTAAGAAAGGTAACGTTGAATACTTATTGTTATTGAATAAAAGATTGACCTGATTTTATCCCATCGATCGGTGTTATTGTTCAGGTCACAAGAGTGTCGCCGAACTTCTTATCCGCGAAGGAGCCAATCTTGAGAGTGAAACTAATACGAAAAACACACCTCTTCATCATGCTGCTGCCCATGGTAATTTTGAATACTCTTTTCGAGTACTATGCGCATTAGTATTGCTTAGCAGCAAGCATTGAATATGCTTTGGCCAATAGACAAACATATCGCGATGCAACTGCCGCGCACACAACTATCGTGCAAACAAAAATCGCATATACAGCCATCGCAACCAACTCACACACAAAACCGACTAGCATATATACACGGGTGTCAGAGTTGTGTGTGATGTCTACTACACTTCGTCAGTGTAGATTTGACTTTTTTTTTCACTAAATGGGAAATTGGTTTAATTTTTTCATTGATCTGGGTTATTTTTCAGGTCGAAAGAGTGTCGCTGAACTTCTCATCAGTAAAGGAGCCAATGTTGATATCGGAAATAATTCGAATCGGACATCTCTTCATTTAGCTGCTGAGAATGGTAATGTTGAATAGTTATTTTCACAAAATAAAGAATCGGTTTGATCTTTTTCATCGATCCAAATTATTTCTAAGGTCACAAGAATGTTGCTGAACTTCTCATCAAAAAGGGAGCCAAAGTTGATATTAGAAATCTTGCAAATGTAACACCTCGTCAGTTAGCTGTTAACCATGGTACTGCTGACTAAAATAAATACCGCTTTGATCTTTTTCATTGATCTGTATTATTATTTTTCAGATCACAATGATGTCGCCAAACTTTTTATCGGTAAAAGAAACCAAATTAATATTGAAGAACAACTGGAATAGATTCAACATGCTGCCAACAATGGTAATGTTGAATATTTTACTTTTCCGTACACTTTGTTAAGGGAATTGAAATGGAAAGATTTTTTCAATCTACGATTAAATTTTAAATAAAACACCTTAAAATGACTTTGCTTTTTAAAATTTCAAACATAAATCAATATGAATATAACGGAGGACGATAGTCCGACAAGTGACGCTCCATAGACTGTGCATTTCAAGCCAAATATCAAAAATGCCAGTTTTTGCGTCACGAGTATATATACAGTAAATATGCTTTTTTCTCAGGACACTATTTGGGCCCCGGCTTGTAAGGTACGTTGGAAAGGTCTTGGCCCAAATAGTCGGAAACACCATATCCCCCATGTCTAAAGTGTGGTCTAGGCAAAAATATAGCGGTTGGAAAATTTCGATAAATTTTCAAATTTATACGCATATCTTACGAAGGGGGTACCCAGGAGGTGGTCTGAGGTGTCCAAGAGAAGCTCCTTCTCGCCACTTCCAACGCCGGTGTAAGTGCCCGGTCTAAAAACGAAAAAGTTATGGGCATTGGCAGTTTGATCTTGATTTTTTATGAAAGTATTGATTTGGATGTGCGTCCGTTCGTTTGTCCGTACCTTCTTCGGTTTCCGATGCGCATATGCCTTAGTTGTAGCTAGTGTCGGGGCACGTTGAAATCCGTCCTCAGATTGACATTTGTATTACAGGAGAGCTGGCTATGGCTTCGCTAGCCTGCATGTATACGATTTTTTCAAGTATTTATTTCGCATACTAGATCAACTCAGACACCCATCGGGCAAACTCAGCTCGTTATCATTTGAGAAGACCTTCAAAAAGTTCCATACACACATGCCAATGTTTATGTGATATAAAAGAAAAAAGTCGATTTTTATGAAAAATCGACCTCTTTAAATTTCACACCAAAGGCGATTTCTCAAAAATCATTCCGACAATCTTTTACAAAAAACTGAGCGTTTGTAGCCGGCCTACATACCAACAAAATGGCATATGCCATATATCCGAGAAAATTCGTATTTCGAAGTTCTGGGCATAGGCAATTCATCAATGAACGGAATTTGTACGAAGAGTCGCATTCTACGATGAAATTGCTGCCAAAAATACGCATCTAATGGCTGAAAAAGGCTCACGAAGCAATCGATTAAAAGTGGTTACAATGCGATCTGAGGGCATTTCATGGTCGAAAAATAGGTCGAATTGAAGTGAATTTTTCAACTTGCTCTATTTTCACTGAAAATGACATTTTTGTTCGGAAAACACGTGAAATACACCTCTGATGAAGTTTTGGTCTTAGAAAACTGCTATTTTCTCGTGAAAATAATGGGAGTCCACCAACACTTGAATATCCATTTCGTTGTCATTTTGCTCATAATACAGCATTTTTTGCATCTGAATGTATGAAATTGAACTTTTGCTCGGGGGATACATAAAAAATGCACTTTCCAGAGCTTTGGTGGTTGGAAACTAATATTTTTTAATGAAATAATGAGAATCCACAATCGTTTCAACACTCTTTTTATGGTTATTTTGAAATTTAATCATATTTTACCGCATTTTTTAATGTGCAATTAGAGGAAATTGGGACTTTGATGGTAGTGGAAATTAGATAGTGCAATCTCCAGAACTTGTGAAATTAGAATGCCAATGTGTTACCCAGAAAATTGCAATTTCCTGATAATAAGACCTTAAAATAGACATACTTCTGGTAAAAATGTATTTTTCCAAAAAAAAAGCCTTACAAAAGTAGTGATATCAGATGAAAAACCTCTAGACGAGGTTACAATGGAGTGACGCTCCGTGCGTGGATTTACCACTCAAAATGACTGATATCATTTTGAGTGACGCTAGGACGCTGTATTACTGGGAACGAAGTTCAAAAGTGTTTTTCGCATTCACTATTGTGAAAATTTATTTACAATAAGGAAAAATATCGCGTCACGACTTTTGAATTTAGTCTTCAAGTCAAGCTTTAAAGCGTTTTGCCGTCCGAAAGTCGTGACGCGATATTTTTCCTTATTGTAAATAAATTTTCACAATAGTGAATGCGAAAAACACTTTTGAACTTTGTTCCCAGTGATACAGCGTCCTAGCGTCACTCAAAATGATATCACTCATTTTAAGTGGTAAATCCACGCACAGAGCGTCACTCCATTTTAACCTCGTCTA
>NW_022597751.1:0-3963 GCF_009176505.1 Sitodiplosis mosellana
AAAAATGTTTGATTTTACGTTTTAAAATAACAAGATTAAATTCTTGCATTGAAAAAAAAAATATTCGCGCTTTTTAATAAAAATAAACTCAAAATATTTCTTGAGAACAGAAAACCGCTCAATAAGCAATTGACACATGTATATATTTGTATACAAGCTTTTGAATTTGACGTACGTTGTGATTGTAGTACTTGTTCTTGCACCAGTTGGCGTTGACGTAAGAAGGCATAGCGTCGTGTCGAGCAGACAACCTTCATTACACCTTGCATTCTTTGAAAGTATGCAGTTGCTTTCCATTACTGTGCTCAAGGCATATTTGTAATGGTTGTGCGCAAACTTTGATACTTTGCGTTGTCCATCGCTTCTACGATACCGTTGCGAGGCATGTCAAGCACTGCAACAGTTAGGTTTTTGTCCACAATTTTCTCAGCAATCGACTTGTTGCGATCCAATTGTGGTTGCCCAACAGTTGTGTGTGCGTTCGTTTTCTTTTTTGCTTTTTGGGCAAAATCGGGTGGAGTTTCACCAGAAATTCTCGACCGTTTATTGGGTGTTGAGCTACGTGGAGTTACATCCTCGCGAACATTTTGTGTCAGGGCACGGTTCGCGTGTGATTTTGCTAAAGCTGGTGATGGCACGTTTCCGCTAGCATTGGTGGAAGAGGCGTTTTTAGCTGCTGCGAGCTTGCGTTTCTCTTGCACCTTTTTGCCCGCGCGCTTACGGAAGCGTTTCTTTTTTTTATCGCATCGCCAGTTTGCTCTTCAGCATTTGCAGCAGTGTTGGCAGTGACGACACCACCAGATGCATCAGTTGGTTGCACCGTGCTAGCTGCAGTCACATCAGAGTTACCCGCGTGAACTGCATTCTGATTGCATGGTGTTACAACTGTCGATCCTTTCACAGTGTTGACACTGTCATCCTGTGCTTTACGGTTTGATTTGCCCGAAACGTTCCGTGTGTGTACCGCCGGCGATTGTGATTTTTGGTCACTCTCAGCCATGTGTATTTGTTTTGGTTTTGGTTGGTGTGTGTGAGCGGATTTCACGCTATGTGCAGCAACCTTTGGACCGAGTATGCTCGGTTTCAATAGCTGATAATTTGGCTTTACATTTGCATTGCTGAACTCAACATGTTGCACCGGTAAGCTGTTCAAAAGAGCAGTATTACCCGTTGATCCAAGCTGTTGATCGCTATCGCTTGCCGAAATCATCTCGCTATCACTCACTGCAAGCAGTCTGTCCTCTTGTGAGGCCGAAATTCCTGTTTCAGAGGTATTGTCGGCGTCCATTCGGTCTGGAAGACAAGAGACTGGGAAAAATGTATTAAATTTATTTGCCACGCTCTTGAAAATTTATTTCACGCGTGTGCAAATGTTGTGCATCTGCTTACACAGATGATTGGTGAATGAAAAAAAAAGATGAATTGATTAAAGTGTGAAAAGCGAGCAGAAAGCACCTTGGTGTTTGTATCCGCTAATGAAATGAACAAAATACCCGTTCAACGACTCAAATAAAGCGGCGGCGAATAAATTATTCGCCCGCGTGTATGCTATTATTGGAGCGGCAGTAATTGGTTTGTGTCCCCGCTAAAGAACCGTAGCTGCACCTAAGTGAGGTTACGTACAGCGGTCACTCAATACAACACAGCACCTGTTTCACGAGATTCTTAATTAATTTCACCTGAAATCACACTTGATTCACCTTTTTGATTTGTCACCGGTTTCCACAGATTACTTACCCTCCAATGAATTATTATTCATTGGTCCGATGACGGAAAAAAAATACACTCATTCGTCGTGTACAAGCGGTAGTCAAATGTTCGTGCCGGTGGAGCGAAAACACACAAAACACTTTTTTCGTTAAAAGTAAATTATTTCCTGAGAAAACTTCACTTTGCCCAAAATCAGAGTCGGTCCTTCTACTGAGAGAAACACTTTTTGTGTTTTTTTAAAAGAAGTTTTAATGTTTATATTGTAAATTTTGTCGCAGTCGAAAAATTGTATACGCACACTTGACGTCTGTCAAACTCTCTCTCATGATGCAAATTTAGTCCGTGACAACAGGCCAATCATTAGAGTGAACCGTCAATCTAGGAGAAATCATCAAATTTTCAATCTTCATACATCTAGAACGGACTACGGTCTGCATCGCAATCCAACAATGCGAGCACAACTACTCAATAATAGAAAATTCACCGACATTGACATTTTGAACCTAAGCAAAGTGCAATTCAAGAGTGCAATTAAAAATAGGATTTGATTTCGATTATTTTTCTTTTTTGCTCAGAAATTACAATTTATTCTTTATTTTTTTCTTTCAATCATTATCGAGAATTCAATAATTTTTCTTTTATTCCAACTGAAATGTTTAAATCAGTGCTGTCCAACATGGTGGCCACTGGGCCACATGTGGCCACCGAGACAATTTCAAGTGGCCACGAGAAGATTTGATTTCCATGATATCAGTCATCGTTTTGACAGCTGTCACCGAAAATGTTTATTTTTTTCAATACTCATTTGGTCTTCAGTTTTATTTAATTTTATATTATATTTGATCGTATATCAATATTGAGCTATGTATTAATCTGTTCGTTAAGACCTGTTTCATTAATATTTTATCAAGTTTTGTTTGCAAATCAGTTTTTTGCTGTCTTTTTCTGTGTAATTTTTTTTCCCGTGTTTACGTAGCTATCATAACCTTACATAATGACGTGCACAGAATGCATTGAACTGAAAAAACAACTTGCTGACATCAAAACAAAGCTTGTCCCGATAATGAAAATGCTGGATGGACTAAACTTGGATTTCACCACCATGCCATCCGCATCAACTGACGATCAACATAAAGTTGATATGGATACGAGTGAACTCCAATCGACTGGTGGCTCATCAACACAAGCACAAAACGATGGTATTTTGTGTCAACAACGACAACAAACTCAACACACTGATTTTTCTTCGCCGCTCACAAATTTCAATGTAAATACGGGTCCACGCGGGGGTTTGAAACGACGAAGAATTGATGATGTGATCTCCGAAAATAAAAATCCAGTTGATTTGTGTGATTTTGTTGTCCCGACGAATTCGACTGGTATTGTCCCCGAAAAAGCCAGTGGGAAAAAACAAACTATGCGGTCATTGCACATCAGTCCATTCAACCCGGTGACTGATATTTCAGTTATTGCTGGTCACTTGAAGGCGATCGAAAGCACCCGTCCCTTCACTGACAACGTGACCTGCACCAGTCTGAGACCAAACATAAAAAAGGTGCCAAACCCAACTTTCGTCTCGTTCAAACTGGATGTGCCAGCTGAGTATGTTGATTTGTTCAGTAGTGTTTGGCCAACTGGCGTTACCGCAAAAGAATTCGTGTCAAAGGTTGCCCCTAAAATTGGCCGAAAATCCGCTTCTCATGTCCGGACGAAGCCAAATAACTTGATTGGCACCAAAAAGCAACCCGAGAAATCGAATCCAACTACGAAACAAAACAAAACAATCGATAGCTCCAAGCCAAAAAACGGGATTGGCAAAGCGTACGCCCAGCAAACAAATTGGAGACACACCAAGAACCAGCATCCACAAAGGAAACGCCGGCAAGCACGTACAAATCTGTGCCAGAAGAGCTGTTGCTCGCAAGTGAAGCCGAATTACCATCGCTCCTGCTTCAACGATCACTGCGCAGGAAATCAACAAGGCTATCACAACAGATGGTAGTAAATCATGCCACATCGGATGATTGCGCTTTCTTCACAAAAATTTACTATCAAAACTGTTTTAGTATTTGTCCCGAAGAAGAGCGCTTCTATTGTGGCGCCTCTTCCTACGATTACGATACGATAATTCTGACTGAGACGTGGCTCAGAAAAGATATTTATGATGCTGAATTTTTTGACGATTCGTATTCCGTTTTTCGTAGGGACAGACTATTTCAACGTGGCGGTGGGGTACTAATTGCGACTAAAAAC
>NW_022597752.1:0-4866 GCF_009176505.1 Sitodiplosis mosellana
TGTACCTTTTCAAGTTTTGAGATGTATGTGCTCTGGTATGGGTTCCAGACTGCAGTGTTGTACTCCAGTCTGGATCTGACCAGAGAGTTATATAGGAAGCCTACGCAGGACAGGTCATTGAACTTTGATGCAGTTCTTATTACAAAGCCTAGCATGCTATACGATTTTTTGACAATTGAGTTAATGTGCACATCGAATTTCAACTTTCTATCAAAGATAACGCCCAGGTCTTTCATTTCTTCAACTTCTACCAGTGGATTGCCATTGATGTTATAGATGGCAGATGTTGGGTTTATCTTATTTGAAAATGTCATGGCGTAACATTTTCCAATGTTGAGGTTTAATTTATTTTCAACAGTCCATCTGTGTAGTCTATCAATGTCTTTTTGCAATTCAATTACATTATTGGAAGAGCGAATGATTCTGAATATTTTCAGATCGTCTGCGAAAAGCAGATGAATATTTTCCAGTAGTACGCTGAGATCATTGATGAAAATATTAAAAAGAAGAGGACCCAATACTGAACCCTGAGGAACACCTGAACTTGGCTCGAAAGGTGATGATCTGTGTCCATTAAATGTTACATAGACAAGTCGTTTTTTAAGATAAGATTTCAGCCATAATAGCAATCCAGCTTCAAGCCCCATTAACTGAAGCTTAGAGAGGAGAATATCATGATCAACTGAATCAAATGCTTTTGTGAAGTCTGTGTATATTGTATGTACCTCAAAACCCTCATCCAATGCTGTCGATACATGACTTACATATTCAATGAGATTGGTGTTTGTCGATTTATTCTTGATAAAACCATGTTGATTTGGTGTTAATTGTTCTTCTATTAATGATAATAAGTATTTGTTCATGATCTTCTCAAAGACAATCGCAATGGAATTCGCCATACAGACTTGTCTATAGTTCGACACATTAGATTCATCACCCTTTTTAAAAATGGGGGTTGCCAATGACGTTTTGAATGCTAGGGGAAATTCAGAACACAATAATGACTTGTTGAAGATTAATGCAAGTGGAATTGACAATTGCTCACACACCTGTCTCAGAAAGAAATTCGGAATGCCATCCGGACCACCATTCTTATTTAAATCTAACTTTGAGATTTCAATTTTAACATCATTTGGTGTGATATTTATTGGGTTTGCGGTTGTTGGGTTTGCGGTTTCTATGATGTTAAATGTGTGGTCTGATGAACGGTCTGTGTATGTAGATTTAAAGAATGTGGCAAATAGCTCACATATCTCATTCGGTGACGAGGCTGTGGAGTTGTCAAAATTGAATTGCGATGGATAGCTATTCGTTTGCCTTTTTGATTCGGAATATGCCCAAAAAAGTTTCATGTTTGATTTCATGTTTGCTTGAATGTGTGTGATATAGGCAGAATGACAGCTTTCAATTTTGGACTTGCATTCTTTTCTTAAATCAGAAAATTTAAGGTAATCTTCAATCATATTTGTTTTTCCATATTTTTTCCTAGCTTTTTCTTTGTTTTTCAGAGCTGTTTTTAAATCATTGTCGAACCATAATGGAAATTTCAGTCTACCCTTGAATGTTGGTGTGTATTTGTGTATAATTTCATTGAGCCTATCATAGAATCTATTTATTGCTGTTTCAAGCGGAAAATCATTAAGAAAATCTCAGTTTATTAATTCGAGTTCTGTTTTTATTAGATCATAATCTGCTCTCCTGAAATTATATTTTCGGTGATTAAAAACAGGCAAATATTTCACCTGTTCATTTATTGTGATCTCAAGAGGTGGATGGTAACCATCCACATTGACCAGAAATTCATCTGACTCGACAACACTTAGCGCTCTCAACGGATCAGATGATAGAACCAAGTCTAAAATCTTTTCATCTTTGTTTACTACTGGATTGTGCTGTCTTAAGTTACCAAAACTGATTAAATTTAGCACATCAATTGCTTTTTCACAATTGTTACTGAGAAAAGGTGTCTAAATTCCATCGTTTCCCAAAACCCATTCAATAGCACGCACATTAAAGTCACCAATAATGAGCACTCTATCAGACGGGTCAAGTTTTGAAAGACTATCTTTGATTCTATCGGTAAAGGCAATGTATGGGTGAGCATTGCTAGGCATGGATGTAATATACACTGCACATATGAATAAATTACTATCAGAATTGTCCAATTTAACCTGTACCCATAAATCTTCCACAAAATCTATGTCAGATTCCAAATCATACCTACGAGTCACATCCATTTCCTTTTCATGAAAAAGCCAGCAACCGCCTCCCATAGTGGTCTTGGTGTTTTGGTAATTACGATCTCTACGATGTGATGTAAAATTGTTCGTGATGTACTCAGACGAGTGAAAATTCGAATTAAGCCATGTCTCCGTTAGAATGTGTATGTCTGCTTCAGAGTTCATTATGTTTGTGGAGAATGCATCAATCTTACCTCTCAATCCTCTCACATTTTGATACCTAATGACAGTTGACAGTTTCGAGCTCACTTGCATCGTGAATCAGAAAAAGAAAAAAAAATTAACCAAAAGTAGAAAAAAAAAAAAAATAAATAAATAATGGCAATAATTGGTTTAAAGAATTAATAGACTTGATTTAATGAAGTCGAAAGAAGAGAGAAAAAAAAAAGAAAAAATTAAACTGAATTTGTAAAAAAAAGTTAGGCTGAATTTGTTGGAAAAAAAAAGTAAATTGAAAAAAAAACAAGCAATTGGTAATTGATTTGTTGATTAAATGAAATGATATATAATGCAATTAGACCATTGGCGCAACTTATTTGGTTTTCTTCGAGCTTGAATCTTGTGGACTTGTTGGTTCATCCGGTTTGTTCCTCTTCATGTTTGTTGTATTGCCAGCTCGTGCACGTAGTGTATCGATGTCATCAATCGAGCGAATGTTAATCGGTTTGTCATTCTCCTTCACTTTGATGAGGCACCCCGAAGTTCCAATCCAACACGAACAGAGGGGCGAAACCGAACTGTCATCATCAATTACAACGCGGCTGTCAGAATAAAGTACAAATTAAATACACGCCAGACAGTCTTAAGTGCACCTTCGTAGAACGACTCGTTGAATTTGAACTACAATGTTTGAAAAAGACAACGTATTTTCGTGAACGTATATTATTCATGGAGTGAATAAAAATGATAAAATCAAGTGGAAAATGAATATTTGTGTAAAATTATGTTGTTTCTTTATTTCCTATTTAAATGCAATGAATGATTTGGATGACACATCCACATTATCAAATTTAGAAAAATGTTTCCAACATGAACATATTTATCTAAGTTTTCTTTAGATTTGCTGATGTTCAAATGAATTTTGAAATCAATTAATTCTATTTTCTCATTTTTTACGTTCGCTTCCTACAAAGTGAGCTTGAAAATGTGTTTCAGGAGCCATGGGAATAAAGTGGCTCCTTAAACACACAATGGCTTTGTTCCACCGAGTGCACAAATTTGTTCTACACATTGAACATGTCAGTAGATACTTAACCTCACTTTGTCAATCAAAAACAAGAAAAATGTTAGCAAAGAATTTCTGAGCAAAAAAAAGAAAGTTCATATTCTTTTTCGGTATTTTTTCAAACGTTTCTAAAATGTTATTAAAAATGGGTTTTCATATTAATACACTAGGTATATTTTTATAAATAATTGAAATATTTTTTAACCAGAATGCTTGAAATATGTACTCATGTACTTATGCATACTTTTAGCGCGTTCCGCAACGAATGACAACCGACTACGCGGTCCCCGTTGTAGTTTGACAGTTCGGTTTCATGGCTCTGAACACGAATGAATGATTTCATCTTTTGTTGCTTGCCGTCCGGCGCCCAACAATCTTCCGAAGAAGGGAGTCACATGATTGTTGAGATAGATTTGTGCATTCGTTTGTCTCGCAGAAGCACCATTGATATCACTCGTTTTCACCGGCTTTTTTGCTTTTGAGTTCAGTACCATCAATTTGTTGTTGAAATCCTTGAATTTGACAATTATCGAGCTGAACTTCGGCGATTTTCCCTCAGTACGATACACTGCAGCAAAATCAGTCTCATTGAATTCACATCCGAACGCTTTAAAAACGTTCAAAGCCGTCGTTTTGACATTTTCGCCTTCAAGCTTTGGACAGCCAAAAATGCTTATGTTTTGCTTCAGTTGTTATTGTTTCTGTAGCTCACGATTGTAAGAGGCTGACGCAATATTATTTTCGAACCGCGATAGTCGTTCTTCAATGTCAACAAATTGAGAGCTGTGCGCATTCAACTCGGTCTGTACCACAGCAAATTTATCATCAAATGACTTTTTCAGCGATGTGCTGTCCTTTTTGGTGAATTGATTTTTCTTGATGTCCCGAAGTAGACTCATTATTGAATCATTCTCATCAGTTTTAGGCTTTTGTCGCTGTTTCGATACATTTGTTGATGAATTCACGGCAGCTGACACCAATTCCTTCCGTTCACCGTTTGTTGCATTTTCCGCTTGTGTTGACATCATTTCAATTTTTTTCACGGCCTCTTCGTCGTCACTTTGCAGCAAATCCGATCCAGCACGTGATGATACTGTGCTTGTTGAACGAATTGAACGGCAATTGTCAACTGATGCGGCTCGTTGTTTTTTTGCTTTGGCTGTATTTTTTGGTGGCATTGTGACTCGGTTCAACAATACTTTCCACACATAATCATTCAGAATTACCCTTTGCAGCAGCCCAGTGAAGAGGTGTCATTCCAGTTTCGTCCATTACATTGACACATTCATTGTTTATGAGAAGTTGAGCGGTCTCCAAATACCTGGAAAATGAAAAAGATTGAATCACATTTTTCCCACACAGAAGTATTCAGAATTACCGTTTTCAGCAGCATGGTGAAGA